>NW_016909918.1:34566-36361 GCF_001483705.2 Eufriesea mexicana
AGAGATATTGGGCAAAAATCATTCAATTCATCACCTCAACCCTAACCTCGTCACTCACAATAGCCAAAGACAGCAGTATCACTTACTATCATAAATATTGGCGGATTAAAGTGACAGGGTGATTCTTCATAAGCACATACAGTAATAAAATAAGAAAGAACGACAAATTGATCACACAGCTCAGAGAAAGAATTCATTGGGCAAAAATCGTACAATTCATCGTCTCAATCCCAACCTCACCACCCATAGTAGCCAAAGATAGCAGCACCACCTATCATAAATATTGACAGATTAAAGTGACCAGATTCTTCACAAATGTATGCAGTAATAAAATAAGAAACAACGCATAAATTGATCACAAAGCTCAGAGGAAGAATTCATTGGGCAAAAATCGTACAATTCATCGTCTCAATCCTAACCACACCATCCACTATAGCTAAAAACAGGAGCACCACTTACTATCATAAATATTGGCAGATTAAAGTGACCAGATGATTCTTCACAAACGTATGTAGTAATAAAATAAGAGACAACGCATAAATTGATCACAAAGCTCAGTGGAAGAATTCATTAGTCGAAAATCGTACAATTCATCGTCTCAATCCTAACTTCATCAACCACTATAGCTAAAAACAGGAGCACCTCTCGCTATCATAAATATCGTCAGATTAGAGTGCCCCGATGATTCTCCACAAACGCGATCAGTAATAAAATAAGAAGTAACGGAGAAATTGATCACAAAGCCGAGAGAAAGAGTCATTGGGCAAAAATCATACCGCGTTAAGTTCCGACTGGCTCTTCAGTGGAAGCTTTAGCCGCAGACAGCTCGAGTCCCCGGAGGGATTCACGGTGCCGGCTGACGAAAACGAGCACGGACAGCCGCCCTTATACCCATCATCGTCAACCTCTTTCCCGCAGCTCGTTCGGCTTCTTCTCTCCGCGAAAATCCCCTCAACGGCCTGGCCGGTTATTACGTGACCATAAAGAGCAGTCGCTTTCCACGGCCGCCGTATGGCAGCGCGTCGCGCCTCGAATACCGACGCGACGCCCTCTTCGGCACGGGAAGTGCAGGAATCGCGCGGCAAAGCTGTTCGCCTCGAGAGTTCACGTGGTGATTGAATAGTCGATGGAAGGTATCCGAATGATTTTATTTGGTTGTTGGGTACTTTAGACGTGATAGGTTAGATCTGTTACAAGGTTCCGTGTGTTTTGTGTGTTAATATAGGGGTTGTTATATTTCATTATATTTTGTTCAATGATTTATATTTATATGGATTCCATTTTATTATATATTGTTGTACACACGTTTTATTTTTATTATTATTTATTGGTTTAGCTTTGAGAAATATAGTTCATATAGGGATTGAACAGTCAATGAGAGGTATTGAAATGATTTTATTTGGTTGTTGGGTACTTTAGACGTGATAGGTTAGATCTGTTACAGGTTTTGTGTGTTTTATGTGTTAATATAGGGATTGTTATATTTCATTATATTTTGTTCAATGATTTATATTTATATTTATTCTGTTTTATTATATATTGTTATGCATACGTTTTATTTTTATTATTATTTATTGGTTTAACTTTGAGAAGTAGAGTTTATATGGGGTTTGAACAGTCAATGAGAGGTATTGCAATGATTTTATTCGGTTGCTGGGTAATTTAGGCGTGATAATTTAAATGCGTTACAGGTTTCGAGTGTTTTGTGTGTTGGTATAGGGGTTGTTATATTTAATTATATTTTGTTTAGTGATTTATATTTATATTGATTTTATTTCATTATATGCAGTATGTT
>NW_016909918.1:36658-101666 GCF_001483705.2 Eufriesea mexicana
AATATTATAATTATATTATATATTTTTATTATCACCTATTACTTTAACTTTAAGATATAGAGTTTATGTGAAAATTGAACTGTCGATGGGAAGTATTAGAATGATTTTATTTATTTTATTGTGATAAGTTAGATCTATTACAGGTTTTATGTGTTTTTTATTAGCATAGGGGTTGTTGTTGAGGAAGAAGTGGTGTATGCATTTTTTTAATTTGATGTAATGATTTATATTTATACTGATTTCATTCTATTATATTCAATACATTATATTTGATATTGTTATATTTAAATTGTTATTAATTATAGTTATGCATACGTATTATTATTACTATTATTATTATTTATTAGATAAGTTTTGAGAAATTAATATTTCAATGAAAGAAAATACATTAGAAATTTCTCTAAAATTACTTACAAGCGAAAAAATCATGCACCCATATCGTAGTACGATATACTAAAATTCATAATAAAAAATTGAACATAAAATTCTAAGTAGCTATAATTTTTTTTACTCGATGAAGCATTATTTGTTTCATTTTTTCGACGATATCGAGAATATCCAGCGTGTCGTTAAAAATATGTTAAAAATCCGGAAAAAATATACGAACGATAAAGAGTTAACGTATCGAAGAACGAGGCAAATGCATGATCAAATGTGCATGCACCGCGGTGAATTTAAATACTCTGATGCGTTCACTCGAGGACCGATACGCTCGCGAAATTGGGTTCGAGTAACAGTCGTACTTGATTCAGCTGTTTTGTGGAATTCTGTTTGCTGGAATTGCAGTTTGAAAACGAGTGATTCCAAGTGGAAAAAAAGGAAATTACCTGTACGATTTTTAAGTATAAATTAATTCCCCATAACACCCTATCCAAGTCACTATATTTAGAACATTTTCATTCTTCCTATTGTCAAAATTATTGTATTCCATTTAGTATTTATTTACCGCCATAATCGTACTTATTTAGTATATATTTTATCACTTTATTCCATTTCATACGTATTTTTTATTATATTTAAATTAATTGCTGTATAAGAACCAAATAATACTGAAATATTTTCAACGAAATTAAATTTTATATTGAAATGAATTCCTTTAAACAATTAAGCATAATTTTTTCCCTTATGAGTAAACAAAATTCTAATTATAGAATATACTACTACTAATTATAGACTATATAAAATTATAGAATATTATAAAATATACAACTAAATATGTAAAATAAAATTTAATAAAGTATTAAAAATATTTAAAATAAAAATTCTGTATTAACTTCTTAAGTAAAGGTACATTTTTAAAAAAGTCTGAATAATTCTAACACCAAAGAAAATTCGAAATTGACATAAATTCCAAATTTCGAGTTTTCATAAATGAAAAATTCATAGTGAAACAACTATTTCCACGTAAGAAAAAATTAAACTCGAGGTTGAACAATTTTCGTGATTAAATTTATCACGATAACACCGAGTTGCAGAGATGATATACAAATAGTCATTAAACGGGTCGCACGAGTCTGTTATGGTTTATTTAAAATGCGTTAAAAGCGGGTAAATTAATATTCAGAGATTCAAAGCATCGGTTTAGGTTTTAAAATTTGCAAATATTGATGGTAAACATTTTTCTTTCGTATTCGTCAATAATATCAATGATTTAACATGTTTGGCGTAAATTGGATTCCGGATGTTGACAAATAACAAACTCGGGGAAAGTGTAAAAATTCGAAAAATCACCCGACATGTTTGCTAAAAAAATATTTTTCAATTTTATAACAAAAAAATAAACAAATCCATTCCTTCAAAATATATACATTTCAAAATACGAAATAAAATATTACCTGCTCAACCTTGATTGTTAAATCCTTTTAATTAATTCCAGTTATTACCAGAATTACATAATTTTATTAACAAATTTGTTGACACTGTCATAATCCTCCAAAAATCATCAAAAATAGACAAATTTCTCGTTGTGTAGCAAAAATTAATAGAACAACTCGCACTCTATATACATATAATACAAAAATTTTTTAAATTGAAAGAATTAATTTTTATATAATTTTATAGTATTTTATTTACTTCAATTAATAGTAGAAAATATTATTTACTTCGTAGAAAGTGAAATTATTTGGTGTCAAACACCGAGACTGCCTTCCGTCGGATGACATCACCCAGTTATAGTTACATCACTTTTACCCTAACTTACAAACAAATAAATTTTACGAATATTCATTTAAATTTACCATTTATACATATTTATTTTTTACCAATAATTTTTTTATTTTCAATCGTTCGTATTGAAATATGAAAAATGGTATCACAAAGAAGACAATTGACAAAATTGTGGGAAATGGTATTGCATTTGGTATTAAGCATTGTAATTTACAAGTACATTAAAGTGTATAGGCATTATACAGCATTAACAATTCCTGCCATTACAATTGTACCGAAACGATTGAAACACTTGATTCTTTCGAATATTATCCAATTTTCTCAAGCACCCCATCAAACATAATTGAAAATATAGCCAAATGCTATTATGACGGGTTCAAACTGGTAAATTAGCTTGGTTCAAACCAGTTACACTTAAAGAAATCCCTTCCTGAATTAATTTATCTGCGGAAATTGTCCAGCGACTGTGTACAATGAGAAAGTTGAACGACAAAAATTATTATCATATAAAAATATCGACTTTCGTCCAATTGAAAAGTCATACACTATGTACATAACAATTTTCTAAAAAATTAACAAATTTCGCGAAATTTTTACAGTGCTATTATTTATTACATTAAATTAAAATTATTTTAATTATTGTCCTATATAAATATCGACTTTCATCGAATGGAAAAGTCATACATTAGGTACATAACAATTTTCTAACAAATTCAATGCAAAATTCGTGTAATTTTAACGGTGCTATTATTTATTATATTAAATTAAAATTATTTTAATTCTTATTCTATAAAAATATCAATTTTCATCGAAACAAAATGTCATACTCTAGATACATAACAATTTTCTAACAAATTCAATGCAAAATTCGTGTAATTTTAACGGTGCTATTATTTATTATATTAAATTAAAATTATTTTAATTCTTATCCTATAAAAATATCAATTTTCATCGAAACAAAATGTTATACACTAGGTACATAACAATTTTCTAAGAAATTAACAAATTTCGTGAAATTTTTACGGTGCTAATTATTTATTATATCGAATTATAATTATTTTAATTATTATCCTATAAAAATATCGACTTTCATCGAAACAAAAAGTCATACACTATGTACATAACAATTTTCTAACAAATTCAATATAAATTTCGCGAAATTTTTACGGTGGTATTAATTATTATATCAAATTAAAATTATTTCCATTCGGAAGGAAAGTTGAATCGAGATATAACTGATTTACAAACATACTAATTTTCATAGAAAAATAGTTAAACGTTATCGTAACAACGTCGATACGAAATTATATTTTCGTGGTTTTCTAGCTTCAGAATTAACACACGCAAGTTCCATAGTAGACTCCAGTTTTTTAAGAATTTCGACAGAGCACATGGTTGCAACCACTATCATTAAAGGATCAAAGTTCAGGAGGTTATCTCGAGACGAGCGATATCTATCTTCAGAATAATACACTCGTTCCCAAAATTAGGTTAATAGGAACTAAAAGAGACGACAGTCTACAACTACGATTTATCTCGACGTACAAAAACATCCAAGATACGTAATTTATTTATTACACGTCATTTTAAAAATCCAGATGCCTAAGCTTCCAAAAATTTCACAATATTTATCAACACGTATCAAAAGGTTAACCTTAATTCTTCCCAAAACAAAAATAACATACCCCTGAAAAAAAGAATATCAATTTTCCTATTTGAAACTCAACACCTAACTCACGTGCAGTGATTGTCATCAACAGAAAACAGTCCCAGAACGATTAAAAAATGGATGATTCCGAGATCACGAGTCTAACTTGAAAACTGATTTAGCTTTGCCAAAAACCGAACGAAAATCGAATCAGAATCAAAGAAAACACGGTTCGAGACAATGATAGCAATCACTCACCTTGACCAGGGGCGGACTATGCGTGGGTGGATGATAGTGTCCCGAAGAAGGGCTCGCGGGCGGCCCCGCGCCCCCGGGCGAAATGGTACCGCCTCCGGGGGTGAGAATCCTGGACTCGTGGCTGAACAACACTTTCCCGATTTCCTCCGCACCCTCGCGGATCACCGTCGACCCTCTGAACCTCTTTCGCGACCGCGGGACCCACGTCCTACCTGCGAACGTCCCGTTCGCGCCAACCGAATCCTCTAAAGTCTGCCTGATCACTGACACAACGACTCGTTCTTGTCCCTCTTTAGCACTCACACCAATCTCTCTGATATACTAGCAATACTATACTCGACCTAGCTACGATATACTCCCGACACTTTGAGAACGATAGTCTTTGATATTTCTGCTTTGGCACTTGGAGTTAGCAGCACTGTGCAATAGCTAGGTCGTTGCTCGATGAAAACACTGTTTAGAATTGACCTGGAGACGTAGTTCCTTCGTTTCTCATTGCACCCTCTGCTGACTGTCAGGCTGGTTTGCGTGGTATACTTGATCCCCGGACTCTAGTCAGTCGCACATGACAGACGGCCTAGACAGATGGCTGAGTCAGCTGATCATGGACCAGAAGGCAGGTATCCATTGTCACTAGTCTCCCTTAGTTTTCCAATTATGTCTTCTTCAATAGACCCAATTGCCGATCATCCACGGTCACGAAATCTTCGTCACCTGTCCTCACCTTGGAAACTATCTCACACCAACTGAACTAGCCTCTGCGAGCACTGAGCCACGTCGCTAAAGTCCCAATAGACGTCGAACTCCTGGAATCCTGCGGTGCAGCTGAGCAACGTCCACGCTGCTGCGAGTCGAGCGTGCACTGATGCTATCCCAGTGTGTCCGTGGAGCAGATATGATCCGCGGAGCGTGTTGGCCGAAAAGCCGGAGGAGTCGCGTCGGAGTCGTCGAAGAGGGTCCCAGTGCTGGATTGTGTGTCGCGTACGGTGTCGCTTCGACGGCCAGGCAGCGAAAGCGTGTTCGATAGGCGGAACCACGCAGGCGTCGAGCTGCTCGCGAGGCGTGGTCTCGGCTCTGTCGTCTCTGTTCGACCATCGGGGCTGATCGCGTCGCTGCGGCCGCGTACGCGGGGGTGGCGGAGTCACCACGTGGTTTTATTGGCCAAATAACGCGTACGACAAACATCCCTACCGAGGCACCCGAGTGTCTCCCCGTGTGTTGTAACTCACCCTCGCAGCTACGCGTAGCACTTTGGACGAGAGGAGAGGCAATAGTCGTCATGGTGTAAATCGTGTTTACCCCTCGTCCATAGTGATTCTCTCGTGTGTATCAGCCGCGCTCCACCTCCGCCTTCATCCTTCTCTGTCTTCTACGGAGGCTCCTCTGAAGGGAGGACGAACGCGTCGCGTTCATCCTCCTTCAGGCCGTTTCTTGGCTACCCGTTCCTGGCTCCGCGCGCGGACTTTCGGCCAACTCGCAGACTTGGAGCAAGAACCCGCTCTGCCAGCACCGCGATCCGCGTTTGCCTCTTCGGGGTTGGCTCTGAAGGCATTGTGGCTTTGGATACCGTTTTTCCAGTCCAAGCTTGCGAGGAGTTTCTTTCCGATGGAGCCTGTTTGGGGTCCTCGGGGTAACGAAGTCGACTGGTTGCCCGTGTCGTTGTTTTAGTCGACGTTTGTTTGGGTTAGTCGCGGGTCAATGGGGATCCTGGTGATGGATGAACGGTGGGATGAAAAATGTTGCCTGGGATTTTTAGGACGGATCTTTTAATGTTTTTCTGCGGGGGTTCTTGGGGTGAGGTATTGGGGGTTTTGGAATTGTTGGGGTGGGGATGTTGAATGAGGAAGGGGTAAGTTTGTTGCTGTTTTGGATATAGATTTTTATATTTATGTACAAAATATTGTTTGATATCTTGGAATAATTCTTGTTTTCTTAAAAGATTTAATCTGTTCGTGATCTTCATTTATATAGAGGATGCATTTTGTAAAGGATATTTATTTATTGGTTAATTATTATTTGAGTATTTTCTCCGAGATTTCACCATTTGATCCAGTGGATACCATACTTTAACATAGTATATAGTATATATTATTAATAATTAATATTTTATTCTATATTGATATTAATATTATATATTATATTATATTATATAAATTACATAAATTGTGATCTTTATTTATACAGACTATTCACTTTGTAAAGGATATTTATTTATTGGTTAATTATTATTTGAATATTTTCTCCAAGATTTCAGCATTTGGTCCAGTCGATACCATACCTTAATATAATCCACAGTAAATATAATATTTAATATTATATTCTATATTAATATTAATATTATATATTATATTATATTATATAAATCCTAGCTTTTATCGATAAATAATCGTTTTTATATTACCCTATAGTATACGTTCTAAACAAAAATATCACAATAAATTAAAATTGTATATAACAATTTTTATATCTTATAGACACGTAGACGTATGGTTTACGACCATAAAATCAAAAGATTTAATCAATTAACAATCCACATCTATATAAAAAATACACAATCTTCGACAAAATAATTATTTATTACAACTTCTTGTGGTATCCAAGGTTTGTTTTCTCGTTTGATTTTCTGCTAGTGGAAAAATATATATTAAGTACGCCGATGTGCCCTATATTTTCTTATCGAAAAAATTAAATATCCCGCAAGAGAAGGGAAGGAAAATCCAGGTAAAATCGCGAATAGCACCGCGAGTCTTCCTCTCGACGAACGAAAACTGAAATCAAGCTGGAGACGAAGGTAAATAGAAGCATCGAGTAAAGGGAGAGCGTAGGGAGGTCTATAAAATCTGATACAAGGAATCAGACGTCTCGATTTTTCCGCAATTTTCCCAGGCTTGATCGGCTCCAATTTCATCCCCTATCGAATCGCACTTCGCCGGGAATTCGAGATTCTCGTATATCGTGGAGGCGGAATGAAAAAAAAAAAAAAAAGAAGAAGGAAAATAAGAACGTGGAAGCTTGCGCGATGACGGTTTCGAGTCAAATAGTAACATCGAGCACGCACTTATCCGTGTCCATATATTCTCTTTCCATTTGATTCCTCCGACCCTTCGGGGATAGCCCGATTTTCGATGCTCGAGGAGAGCGCGCGTACGTAAATCGACGCGATAGGAAAATACAGCGAGACACCGACGTGAACGCAAGACAGGAGGCTGCAGCAGAGAAGAATGAGAGATATGGAAATAAAGGGGATGAAATTGAAGCAGGCAGACGGGAAGAAAATGCGTGTACAAATTGGTGAACGCGGAGGGAAAAGGAAAGGCCGAGTGAGAATTGGAGAAGAAGGAACGTGGGAATGGAGGGGATGAAATGGGACAGATGTAAATATTTTTGATACGGAATACGTAGCATAGTTGCAGAACGAAGTATTCCATTCAAAGTAAAAAAGATTTTCTCCCTGTATTGTCCGTATCAAATTTTGTTTTCTTCTTTTTCTTTGACATAGTAAACATTTTGATTTTAGACTGCAAATTTCAGACTTAAAAATTGTCATGTCATTTACATTAATTGTAATGACAAAATCAATTATATTACTACGGGGCTACAATTTTTACTAATATTTAATAATAATAATAATAATAATAATAATAACAACAATAATAATGATTTCAGACTTAAAAATTGTCAAGTCACTTACAATAACTGGAATGACAAAATGAATTATATTACTACAGGAGTACAATTTTTACTAATAGTTAGCGACAACAATAACAATAACAACACCAATAATAACAATAATAACAACGTCGATAATCATAACAATAAGAGTAATAATAACAATAACAATCTCAATAATAACAACAACCAGATCAATAATAATAATAATAGCAGCAGCAGCGATTAACAACAATAATAACAATAATAATATCGTTAATAATAATTATAATATTTAATAATAATATTTTAATAATATTTAATTCTATAGAAAATTTAACTATTACAAATTTTGAAAGAAACAGTAATTGACTAAAAATAAAACTATATATAAATAATACTAAATACGAATATTTCATAATATACTAAAAAGAGACTTATAAATAAAAGTAGCATAAAATAATATTCAAACAAAATTAAAATGGTGATAAATAAAGTCCTAATTTAAGGAACGAGCTTTGATTCTAACAAACAAAATTGTAGAACGATGAAAGTTCGAAAAGATAAATGGATATATGAAATAAAATAACTATAGGTAGAAAACAGAGGTAAATAATTGGTGAAGACAGGAGCGCGAAGAGGGGTGGAGAAGCAATCAAAGAACACAGAAGGACGAAATTCACGGACGAGGGGGAAACAGAGACAGAAAGAGCAAGAGACCGAGTTAGGAGAATAATCGTGTTTCGTGGTGACTAGATTACACCACTCCACGCTTGCGAACTACACACCACGTACAGAGCACCTATACCGCGTATAACTAGTCGAGAATTTCACCCCCTGTCCACCCTCTGTGATACCGGGCTCCACTCGAAATATCCAGTTATCTATTCCCAATTTTTCCTCGCCGTTTACAGAGATGATTTCCTTTCGCGAGGAACGAATAGCTTTTCGAATCATTTCACGTCGCTGAGTTTTAAATTAATAGCCACGAAATTTATTTCTAAGGAAATAACTGGGTGGAAGAATTTGTAAATACTTTGAATTATTTATTAACCTCGATGTTAATATATTGTGCATAATATTTCAAGTGTCACGATTTTCCAACTTTTTTCAAAATCGAAAAATTATAATTTTGAATATTATTATTTTTATTGAGAGTATATAAAGTAAAACGAGAATTATAGTATGGTAAATAGAGATAATGTAAATTTAGTTTGTTTTCAAATATATATAAATTTTACATCTAATTTTTATTTTATGTAAAAGTACCTGTTTTTCACAAATAAATAACTTTTGCACTTTATACCAGTTCTATAAAAATAGGTGGCATTTGAAATAATATAGTAGTATAGTATATTAGTACAAATTGTTATTTTTTAAATATATTTATTATAGTGAAATATTCTTTCAATTCACGAACCACTATTTAAATTTCTTTGGAAATAATAAAATGTATCCATAATAAAATTTCTATTCCACATTCCATACTACTATACTACATATTATACTATACTACATTTATTACCACATTAATAAACAAACCATCCATGACTATACATTTCCAAAAATATCCATAGTCATCTAGTAACCTAATAATAATTTCCACCCCCTTCACTGTGTTATATCATAAGCAATAAAATTCGCGTGAAAATTAAGTTCAAAAGTATAATATTCTCAACTCCAAAATTTACCAAAATAAGAAAGAAAAGATGGCGAATAATCATTGGAAAATGAGGAGGAGAATAAATTGATCAATCCAAATTCACCCAGTAGAAAAGACTATGACGACTATAATATACTAAAATACATACCAAGAAAGATTGTTGCAGGAGGATTTAATACAGTCTCATCCACGATATCAAAGACCCATGAAGACGAACTGATTTCCACCTCACTGCTGTTTCCCGGGGACTATTACACGTTCGACTGAACTTCGATACAGTCGTGCTGGATTCCTGGCGCGTTCCAGCAGTACACCGAATTACAGGAGGAAACGCAAACGTGAGGGTGGTCCCGCGGCGATATCTCGCGAGCTTGCACTGGGTGAAAATTGTACTATGGAACGTTCGCGACTACAGTGACACCTGGACGAGAGAACGATAACTATCGAGAATCGGTGCTTGGTATCTGTCACGCGCAAAAAATTTCGTCAGTTTTGCGACGAAGCATGAAGCAATCTCTCGGAACAAAGCACACCCAAGCAAGATGGACCCTAGTATGTCTGTTTCTACCCCTTGAATCCCTATAAAGTGTTTATAGTTACTGCAAGTTACTCCCAGTTACTCCAGGAATTAGCCAAGAGTCCCTCAGTGATCAACTTTCGATTTCATGTTTCAGTTTCATTCTCTTAGTCCCCAATCCACTCTAAAAACATACGAGATCCGCTTCATGAAAGGAACTGACCTCTATTTAATCCAAAATCCTCAGAAACGATTCAGAACACCTGACCAAAGCATAGCTATGCTTGATGCACACCTATGTCCTTGCGTTCTGACCACGATCCTCCAACTATTTAAGGTACAATGAAGAACTGGACTATCCAAGATCTACACATTACACGTGTCATAGTCGTCTACATCTCTATGATATCCTATATCTAGAAATCCAACTCAGGCTACTCGAAATCAACAGAAACAGCTTAGAACTCCAACACAGTGCATAGCCACGTCAAATGCACCCCAGTATACCTGCTTCTAGATCATAATCTCCAAACTATTCAAGACACAATCAACAATTCAATACGTCAACCCATCACAAAGTCTATTCATCTTCACCTAAAAGATCCATAAGATTTGTCATAATCATCTACATTCTCATATTCTCTCAGCTTCATGACCCTATACCCAGGAATCCAACTCAGCCTACTAGGAATTCCCAGAAACACGTTAGATCCTCAACCCATCCTACTCGGAATCCCAGAAACACTTTAAAACTCCAACAAAGAACATAGCCACACTAGATACACTCTAGTATCTCTTCTTTCACACCATAATTTCCAAATTATCCAAGATACAATCAACAACTCGACCATCAACGTCAGCCATTACTAAATCTATTCATCTACACCTAGAAAATCCACTACACTTATCGTGATCATCCACATTCTCACATACTCTCAGCTTCATGACACTCTATATCTAGAAATCCAACTCAGGTTACTCGAAATCAACAGAAACAGCTTAGAACTCCAACCTAGAGCATAGACACATCAGATGCAGCCTAGTATCCCTGCTTCCAGACCATAATCTTTAAACTGACACGTTAGTCATCACAAAATCTATTCATCTACACCTAAGAAATCCACTACACGTGCCGTAATCATCCACATTCTCACATCCCCTCAGTTCCATGACACCCTGTACCTAGAAATCCAACTTAGTCTACTCGGAATCCCCAGAAACACGTTACATCCCCAACCCAGTCCACGAAATCCTCAAAAACACCTTACAACTCCAACCCAGAGCATAGCCACATCAGATGCACCCCAGTATCCTAGTTTCCAGACATTAATCTCCAAACTATTCAAAATACAATCAACAACTCGACCATCAACGTCAGCCATCACAAACTCTATTCATCCTCACTTAGAAGATCCTCTGCAAGTATCATGATCATCCACATTCTCACATACTCTAAACTCCATGTCACCCTATACCTAGAAATCCAACTCAGGCTACTCGAAATCAACGGAAACAGCTTAGAACTCCAACCCAAAGCATAGCCACATCAGATGCACCCCAGTATCCCCGCTTCCAGACCATAATCTTTAAACTGACACATCAGCCATCGCAAACTCTATTCATCCTCACTTAGAAGATCCACTACACGTGTCATGATCATCCACATTCCCATATTTTCTCAGTTCCATGACCCCATACCCAGTACCCAACCCAGCCCAATCGGAATGCCCAGAAACACGTTAGATCCCCAACCTAGCCTGCTCGGAATCCCAGAAACACCTCGTAACTGCAACCCAAGCTACTCGGAGTGTCCAGAAACACCTTAGCCCATCGACGCAAGAAGCAGTGCTCCATCTCGACCGGCACTCCGCGAACGCCGCGAGTCCTCGTCGTCCGGTGGAGCTAGAATTGCAGCAGCGTGGACGAGCGGGTTGCGGAGGTTGTTTAATAAAATAACCTCGTTACGCCGCAGCCGGCAGGCGGCGAGGGTGTTGCGGGGGATGCCGGAGGATCTGTCGGAGTGTAAAAGACTGAGTCTCGAAGCGAGGCCGACGGAGGTGGAGGAGAAGGCGGAGGACGGTTCGGTGGAGGGCTAATGTAGCAGCGGTGGCTGCTCGCCTTGGCTGGCGCTACGAGACGCGGATAGGGGCGTCGGGACGGTGGGACGGGTGTGTGCTGCGGATCCCACTGCGGAGCGAGCGAGAGGACCGGCCACGGGAGGGGTACTAATACATAAAGTAGCTTAAAGTAGAAAATTGTGGAAGCGTCGTGATGCCTGGTGATTGCGTTACCTCCGGGGCTTTGATTTAAAATGCAACGAGGGGCCAACCAGCCGGCGGGGGTGGGGGTGTCGGAGAAAACGGGTCGAGGGGTAGTTGGAAGGATGGATCCTGCCTGGGAGCCATGTTCCTCCTGCGGGAACGTCAGCCAGCCTTCGCTGTGGATGGAGCACAGGCCGGCGAGGGGCTCGCGGGGCGAAAGAGAGCGAAGAAGGGCAAAAGGCGGCGGTGGTGGTAGTGACGCGCTGGTGGTGGTGCCGCTCATGTTGGAAGCTTCTGGCCTGTGTGTCGAGCAAGACGAGGGGGTTGGAATTCTTTGGTGCAACGCGCCGGATCGACTTCCAGCTTCGGCTGCTTTGTTGCGAGCTCCTTTTATTCCCGTTCTTCCTTTTTCCCCCGTTTTTTCACCCCCCGCTCTTCGGCTTCGGCTCCAGCGCAATAATCCCTTCTATTGGGTCAACCTTTTTACCATCCACTTCTGCGCGGAATCTCTTTGTCCCGCGGTTTATTCGCGACACCGAGATCGCGACAGTTTCTCCTCGTCTCTTTTATTTTCCCTTTTCTTTCTCCTTTTTGTGCTCGCTTTTTTCTCTGACGTTTCTCCTTTTGCGGGAGGGTGGGTGGGTTTTCAAGTGGACACTGTTTTGCTCGATACGTGGGGTTCGTGACGATTACACGGTTGAGGCAAGGAATTGGAAAGCACGCTGATTGGATTTGTTATTGAACCCTGATTGGAGTTATTGTTTGTTTGGATTTTGATTGGTCGTTAGGATGTTTGGATATTTAACCCTTTGCACTCGAGGGGTGACTCTCGATAGCCGTTTAATCTGATTTCAAATATCGATGTTAATTAATATATTAAATTTAAAGTTACTCAATGACGAGTGGAACGTCGAAGTAAAATAATTCTACATCTTAATTTGCATACGATTTCTTATTTCTCGTTTTAAAAATATCCTCGACTGTATGGCAGAAAGTCTTTGAGTTACTACTTTTCTCTAACGACAACATAGTCGAATGCAAAGAATTAAAACATTTTACGTGGGTGAATCACGATAATGATAATTTTATGTCATAATGTAAGAAATTTCGACACTTATTCGAATTATTAATTATCACTTCGTGATTATTGACACTAGATTTACGAAACCCGTCAATTTGACGGATGGGTTGCTCCAATTATACGATGGTAATAGATTTAGTTAACTTATATTGAGACTGTTAATATTGTAATCGTTTTTAAATTATACTAATCATTTAAAAAAAAAGAAAAGACACGTGGTTTCCTTTACTTGTAAATTTTACAGGTGTTCGTAGAAATAGGTATACAGATAGCGTCTGTAAACCTAGTGTTAAATTTGAAGGGTAGTTGTATGAGAAGTGTTGCTGCCCCAAGACCAAATGTCAGTTAAGTGGAGGACTGATTATATCCTTACTGCCAGCGTCCCTTGATTAGTGCATACTCGTCGACATCTAAGTAGTCATCACTTGGATAAACCTCGACAGGGACAAATATATCACCCATAAGGCGATAGGCATAAGTTGCGTTAGTCAGCTCAAAAATGTTTTCCAAAGTAAACGGTACTAAGCGGATGACGAAATCAATCCGGACAGCAATGGGTTAACGAACACCAAGCTACATAGTAAAATATAATATTTTATCCTAAATATAAATTAATGAAAAATATAGTATAATGCTTATTCCATTAAATTCCTTTTAAAAATCCAACTAATAATCCTATTTAACTTGAACAAAAGGTGTGGTATCCATATTTGGGTGACGGGGGCCCCCATGGAAGTATACCCATCACCCAGATATGAGTGACGCGGCGAAGAACATGTTAATAGTATTTACTTCCACTTCAAAATTGCTATTAACATTAGTCCAATCAATTCTGTCTTTCCACGATATAAAATTGTTTAATCGATTTTTTAATTTTCGAGTTAAATATTTCAATATTTATTATTTAAATTTTCCCTCCTATAGTAGTAACTGAGAAATTATCGTGATAGATGAAATTACGGTTTATGGTCTTCCAAAATACCCAGATAAATCAATCCTTTCATCACTCGACGTTTCACCCCTATAAATCACCTTTAATTGGAAAGTGAGTTCCATGGTCCTCGATGGCCACGAAGCTTCGTTTCAAACGCGACGACGAAGATTGCCATTAAAGTCAGATTGCCGACGTAGACAGTGTCTTTTTAATAAATTGCCCTCGCGAAATGCGATTAGGCGTAAACGCGATGTTTTAAGGGTGAAAAGCCACGTGGGGTCGGTTCGCAACGCTCCTGAGTGACGGCGGACAGACAGGTCGAGACTTAAGGTTCCCGTCGCTGCAGCAGGGGTAAATTCGGGGGGCGACAGATGATTTAGCCTGGTGTTTCTCGTGTCACTGTATCAAACATCCGGGAAAGTTGGCAGCTCGAAAGGGAACTCGATATTCCTCGCGTTCCTTCGATCTTCCTGTCCTTTTCAAAAGAAGAAAGAGACACTTTAATGATAAAATTATCTGTGCTTCGTAACTAAGTAGACTATATACAATTAATTAGCCATGAGATTTTTTAAATTTTCAACAATTTTTTAAATCTAAGAATTTAATAAGTATAATATATTAATAAAATAATAATATCATATTAATCTTGGAATTTAATACTATTTAATTATTGGAAAAAGAGAAAAAGACACTTTAATGATAAAATTATCAATCCGTGCTTTATAGCTAAGTAGACTATGTACAATTAATTAGCCATGAGATTTATTTAAATTCTCAACAATTTTTTAAGTCTAAGAAGGTTCGAAATCTAAGAAATTGTAGAATCTATTAATGAAAAATCAAGTTGAAATATTTTCACGTATTTTTATATCTTTTATAATCCCTTACTAAATTCTTATTAAAACTCGAACCTAATCCAAATTCAAGTATTTACCTACGAAGCCTATTTAAATTACAAATTATTCGTGTAATGAAAAATTCCCGAAATTAAATTTCACGCAATCGAACCTCTGCTTTATACCAACATCTTAAAATTCCGAAGAATTAAGCAGTAAAGCGTTGCAGGAAAAATACACGTTTCCACATAAACACCCATCGAATCCTCTTTTCTATGGTGCTCACTCGCAGAGAGGAATCAAGGAACCATGAATGGACGATCGGTGTCGAATTTGACGAATCTAGTTTGTTAAACCGTGACTCGGGTGCACGTTGGATAAGAAAAATGAGCGTGGATCCTTTACCGGAGGAATTCGCGTGTCAATCCATATCTCTTTCTCCTCTGATCCCTTCATCCTCGGGGACTTGGACACAGAGGGAACGCGAGACGGGAAGAGGATCAGCGACGCCGTCGTGGCGTTCGAAGGGCGCTGGAAATGAGGGTGGTAGAGGGGTGGAATTAAAGAAAGAGCACGAAGAACGCTACTACGATGCTCTTGACGCAGATTGACGTTTCGAGGAACGTAAAATGTGCGAAGAAACTGTTTATATGAGAGATACTGGGCCATTGCTGAACTGCTTTGATGGTCTTTGAGCAAGTTAGAGATTTGGGGGATGAGAAGTAGAGAATGTGGATCATATTTGCTGGAAAAATTTCATCGTAATTTTCTTATTAAATATTCAGACTGTTTTCAATGAAATTTTTATTGATATTTATTACCATATACTTATTATCGTTTAGGCTCTTTTTGTGGAAATTAATGTGCATAATGAGTTTGGATGATTTCTGCTGTAGAGGTTTCTTCCTAATTTTTGTATTAAATATTGAAATTATTTTCAATGAAATTTTTATTGATATTTATTACAATATACTTATTATCGTTTAGGCTCTTTTTACGAAAATTAATGACCATTATAAGTTTGGATGATTTCTACTGTAGAGGTTTCTTCCTAATTTTTGTATTAAATATTGAAATTATTTTCAATGAAATTTTTATTGATATTTATTACAATATACTTATTATCGTTTAGGCTCTTTTTACGAAAATTAATGACCATTATAAGTTTGGATGGTACTAACTGTAAAGGTTTGGTCCTAATTTTTATGTTAGATATTGAGATTGTTTTCAATGAAATTTTTATTGATATTTATTACAATATATTTATTATCGTTTAGGTTCTTTTTGTGAAAATTAATGTGCATAATGAGTTTGGATGATTTCTGCTGTGAAGGTTTGGTCCTAATCTTTGTATTAGATATTGAGATTGTTTTTAATTAAATTTTTATTGATATTGGTATTAATATACTTGTTATTGTGGAGGCTCTTTTTGCACAAATTAATGACTATGATGAGTTTGGTTGATACTTTCTGTAGAGGTTTAATTTTAATTGTTGTATTAAATATTGGAATTGTTTTAAATTAAATTTTTGGAGATACTGATATAGGTATTTAATGATGAAATCTTTAAGTTCTGAAAAAATGAATCATTATACATTGGATAGGATATTATTACAGTATAATACCAATTTCCTTTAAATGTTCAAGAGGGTGCAAGAGGAGATATTTAGCTATTGAATTTGAAATATTTGAAACATTAAATTATAATTATGATATTGTATTAATTATTAATGTTAATTCGCAACAATAATACATTACATTAATCATAATTAATGTATTAAAACATTTGAGCTACCAATCCATAATGTATATCTAAACATAGTGCACATAATTTATAATAATTAAAATGTTACAACGAAAATAAAACAGCTAACATAATCAATGTTCTATTTGAACAAAAATTAATATCAATTCAGCATATTTTCATCAAATATGAATAATATATATGTCATTTTTACCAGTTTGCAAGTTGACTCTTAATATTTTAGCATTATAAAAGACAAGAAAAATTATTTATTATATATTCCATTTCAGTCTTCAAATATAATAATTCATTTCAATTTATTATTTCGAATTAATAAATATATCACTTCTTATTTTGATTTTATTTGAATTAATATATTATTCTTGCTTTCATTTCAATTTATTATTTCCTATAATAATTCTACTTCAAATTATTTCCATTTTAAATTCCATCAAATTTTCCTAATTTCACCTCGTTTTATCTTCCACTTTATTTAATCACGATTCATCGTTTAACGTTCTGCAAACATTGTTACTTAAACAATTCTTTTCATAATGTTTAAATATTCTCTATTTATCATAACATTTTTGAACAGTTTTCTTCGAAGATATATAATTTCGTTGTTATCAAATTCAGCTTTATTTTGTAATTCTTTAATACCAAAGAAGATAGTAAAACGAAATTTGAACGCTATATCAGACGATCAATGGCGCAAGAAGGAACGGAGAAATTAAAAAGAAAACACACGGAACGTAAACTGCCTTTTTCCGACGCGGATTGACGTCTGAGACTCGTAAAGGTAAGATAAACTTGTGACATGAGGGAGCATTACCTTTGGAATAAAACTGAGAAGAGTGAAATCTTGACAGAAATTGCACGTGAACCAAGATGAGCTGTTTTCTCAGGCATACGAATATTTTTAAACAAACTTCGCTTCTTACATAACCATTTTATAGCAATTTACGTATAATTTTTCAACTATAAACTCAGAAATTAATTTTTGATTATAAATTTATTATTTTATCATTTTTATATTTAGTCATTGGGCTAATCATTTTAGCGAAATTTAATATTTTTTGGTAATCATTTAATAATTCATTTAACACTGTTTATAGTAATTTAGAATATATCATAATTACAAATCTGTAATATTCTACTATCACTAACATTTAACTTTACTTACGAATTCTCATAGAATTTTTTAATACGTTTCCAAGGTTCTAATAAAATTTCAAAACACGTGAACAAAATAAAAAAAATAGAATTCAATATGTAATAAATATCATCACGTATCAAAAATTCTATCAGGAATTTTAATCTTCATATACAGGGTGATTCGCTTATTTTGAACCAATTCTTTAACATTTTTCCTTTCTGTGGAAATATTGTCTCTAATTTTCAAAGTGGAAATCTTAAGCGAATGAAAGCACTATATTAAATTTTAAATAGTCAATTTTATAAAAATTTTTATAAACATCTATATAGTCAAAAATTGTATACTCAATTTAGAATGTTAACTCATCGTTCACTCAATTTTAATTCAACTCATTTTAACTCAAATTTTATATAATCAATTACTCTGACATGAAAAATTAAAACAAAATTTTTAATAGAGTTAAATTGAGATAAACAAAAATCTAATAACAATTTACATACATATATATACAACATATACCATCAAGTAGTTGAAATTAATATTCCAGCAATTCGCTTTAAAAATATTTCTTCTCTATCCTAATTAAATAAATTACAAATTATATAGAATCTGATTAATTGAAGGAAGCAAAGATGTTAAAATTGTCAAAGAAGGAAGAATCGAAACGACGATAAAATAATAAAGATTATAAGGTAGGAAGAGGGGGGAGGAAACAATTTGCGAATACCTTCGCGAAATGAATTGTCGCACAACGAGCTCGACACTAATCTTAGTTATCCTAGTTGAGCTTTCCAAGACGTTTCGGTGGTTCGCGAAGACGAGGCGAGCCAAGATTAAACATAATACGCGGTGGCTTCATTCCGAAAATGAAACTGCGCCATCCTCTGGCGGCGATTGAATTATTTCCAGGATGACGGCGATAGGCCTTAAGAGCTTTTCTACTATGAAACCATGTAATTCCAGTACACCCCGTTGCATTGTTAACGCCTATACTGACGGCCTCGGTATAGTCATTCAACTGAACTGTTCGTGATGTGAATATGAAACTGTGGAAATTTTTAGTTAATTGGTAAATGAAAATTGGTTAAATTGTAGTTCATAGTATTTTTGGGGGGGATTTTACTTTTACGAACGAATGTGGAATCTTCGATTTTTATTCTTTTGTGAAACGATATTTCGTGTGTTATTAGGTTGTATTAAAGTTTTTGATATTTTATTTCTATGAACGAATGTAGGATCTTTTCTGTGTTATTAGGTTGTAATTCGTGATATTTTATTTGTGTGAAAGAATGTGGAATCTTTTTCTGTATTTTTTGTCGTTTTTATATTGTGAAAAGATTTGTGGTGTATTATTAGGTTGTGATTTATGGAATTTCTATCCTTAGAATTTATTATTATAAATAGAATTATTTTTCTACAATTTATTTTGGTAATCCCAAAATTCCAATTTTGTCAAATATAGATGCGTATAATTACTAATTAAGTAATAATTATATAATAAATTATATACTATCATACAGACATGAATTTCAAAATCCAATATGTCTAGTACAATATCGTTAATTAAATTTATTTAAATTAATTTAATTAAATGCAGTGACAAAAATAAAATATCCGAAACAACTTGTAGTATGCTACATATAGACCTAGTATCAATTTTATAATTGTAAAGAAAAATTCCATAATCAAGTCATTTCACCTCAGCTCATGGTTCTGCTACTAATTCTGTCAAAAACAGCAGAATATAACGAATTATTGGAAAAACGAGCATCCCCAACAAATAATTACTAATTAAATAATAATTGTATAATAAATTATATACTACCATACAGTCACGTATTGTAAAGAAAAATTCCATAATCAAGTCTTTTCAGTTCAGCTCATAGTTCTGCTACTAATTCTGTCAAAAAGGAGTATATCACAAGTTATTGCAAAAAGGAGTACCCTCAACAAATAATTCTATTATTAATTTTGTTGAAAAGAGCTGTATATAAAAAAAAATTCCAAAAATAAAATACCCAATTATAACTCACCTGTTAACCCTAGTTAACCTCTTACTAATTACCAGTGCTTATGAAAATAGCCTAAGTCATTCTGCCTCATCTCGAAACATCAGAATTTCACGTACCAAATATATTGCAAATTAAAAAATAAATTACGCTAAATTAAAAAAGTCAAATCTCACATTCATTATTTTCACTATTTTTCCTGAAATAGTTTTATCTTCTATTAGTTTATAGCATAAAGGAATTTTAGAAGACACTGAGGCTTAAACCACCCTAGATGGTCTATAATTTCGGTATAATTACCAACATGTAATGTATAAAATGAAGAATTACGAAAATGACGTGCTCTTTAACAAACCATCCCAATGTTAATCCGAAAACTAGACGAAACTTGGGGAAATTCGCCTGGCCTGGAACGCGAAATATCTCATCCTCTCTCGATTCCATCTTACCCTATCTTACCGTGTACCCTGCTCGACGATGCGCCGGCACGCCCGCGGAATTCTTTGAAAAACTACTCTGCAAAATTGGAGCCGCGAGAGGAGCAGCGAACGAGCCGACCGAATGAATAATAAATGCGGTTATCGTTTAGTTGATATTTTGAGGGGCGCGGACGGACCCGGGGAACCGGAAGGGCGCCGCGCAGGGGGTTGAAACGCAGCTACGGGAGCAAGAGGGAGATCAAAGCGTCGCTTCCTCGACGGGATGGGCTGTAAGGATGTTGCTTCTACATTTTTATACTGCCTCGTTGGCATCTGAACGTCTGCACGATACAACGAATCGTTTTCTATGGTTTAACCCCTTATACTACGATTTAATAGCAGAAAATCGTCCATTGCTGAAGCGTTTAAGTTTAGAAAATCGTAATGTATAAATATTTAAAATTTTCATGAATTTTATTCGTGTTAAAACTTCTTAGGCATATGCTACGATTTAATAGCAGAAAATCGTCCATTGTTGAAGCGTTTAAGTTTAGAAAATCGTAATGTATAAATATTTAAAATTTTCATGAATTTTATTCTTGTTAAAACTTCTTAGCTATATGTTACGATTTTTCAATAGAAAATTATACATTGCTGAAGCGTTTAATTTCAGAAAATTGTAGTACAAAAATATAAAAAATTTTCATGAATTTTATTTGTGTTAAGGCTTCTTATGTATATACCATTATTTAATAATAGAAAATCGCACATTGTAGAAGTATTTGAGTTTAAAAAATCGTAATATATAAATATTTCAAATTTTTACGAATTTTATTCGTATTAAAGTTTTTTAGGTATATACTACGATTTATTAATAGAAAATTGTACATTGCAGAAACGTTTAATTTCACAAAATTGTAGTACATAAATGTTTAGAATTTGAATGAATTTTATTTGTGTTAAGGCTTCTTAGGCATATACTCTTATTCAATAGTAGAAAATCGTACATTGTAGAAGTATTTAAGTTTAGAAAATCGTAATATATAAATATTTAAAATTTTCATGAATTTTATTCGTGTTAAGGCTTCTTAGGTATGTACTACGATTTAATAATAGAAAATCGTACATTTCAGAAACGTTTAATTTCACAAAATTGTAGTACAAAAATGTTTAGAATTTGAATGAATTTTATTCGTGTTAATGCTTCTTAGATATATACTATGATTTAATAGTAGCAAATCTTACATGAAATTGAATTTAATTTCATGTAATTGTAATATATGAATGTTTAGAATTTGTATGAATCTAATTTCTGTTTTGACTTCTTAAGTATAAACTATGATTTAATAATAGAAAATCAGAATCACATTGCAGAACCGTTTAATTTAAAAAATATCGTAACGTATAAATATTTAGAATTTTGATGAATCTAATTTATGTTAGGACTTGTTAGGTATAATTTTACTTATAACGAGAGTAACTCATCTTCGCTTGGTTCTGTATGAAAAACTAATGACAAGCTATACTGATCACTTATATTGCATATGATTAATAAGATATTTGGGTGTGGTGTGTTGATGAAAATAGTGTCAATCGTGTTTGTAATTGTAAGACATACTGATCTAAGATCATTTTTCAAACTTTTATTAAAAATTCCACATTTAACTTCAAATTTGTCTTCGAAATTTTTCTTACAATACACGTGTAATCAATTATCCAATGACTTCCCTTACTCCATTTTTCTTACGTTCCACTTCTTTTTCATTCACCAGTTATTTCACTATGATAGGTTTACTGTTAATCAACGTATTCGTATTACCCCATATCACAATTTTACAATTCCAAAAAATTCTAATATTATGATATGAAAATGATATAAATATGAAATATGGAAAATATATAATTATTTGATAAAAAATGAAAAATGGAAAGTGAAAAGTATACTTGTATTTCTGTACTCGGCTGAACAGAAAAATCTCATGAAGAATCTCGAAACTTCGGAAAACACAATGTCAGACGAAGTAGACGAAGTTAGGCTTTTAATCGATCGTTTGGTCGCCAGTAATTCCAATGCGGAGGTATCAACCCTCTCGAGCGCGAAAGCTTTGACAAAGCGTATAATCAGATTGAAGCTTGTCAGGACATAGAAGCACAGGTGTTGGTGTAAATACGATGATCTAATTAGAAATAAAAACGGAAACGATAAATAATTTTAATTCTAATTCGACTCGAAATTAATATTGCCCCTTTCACTGTAAAATATCTGATTGTTTGATAATTCCTAATAATTCCTTTCTATTGTAAAGTTTCTCTAATGTGACTAATATGTACCGCAAATAATTTACACGACGATATTCATTTTATTTCACCAATCACTGAAGATCACTATAGTTCGACTGAGAAAACAAATTCTAGTGTTATAATATTAAAACAAAATTCTAAATCCACCATTACCAAAACCGAAATCAAACAAGCTGTTGCACAACCATCTAATCCTATATTCTCTTAAAAATAAATAAATAAATAAAAATAAATAAAACGAATTAGAAGAGAAAAGGAAAACGAAAAAGAAGTCTCCCAATAAAGAAAATACGAAAAATAAGATGAATTTAAACAAAAACAGAAGATCGCATCACCAAAGAAAAATAGAAAGCAAGAGAAAAGTGAAAAAGAAGATACAACTTTACACTCTTCCTCCTCCAAAAAAAAAGAAGAAAAATAAAATAAAATGAACTAAAACAAAAGCAGAGGATCCCACTATCAAAGGAAAAGAAAAAAGAGGAAAAGAGAAAAGGAGATGTAAGTCTATATTTCTTAAAAGAAAGAAGAAAAATAAAATAAATTAAGATGGACTAAAACAAAGCAGAAGATCCTACTACCAAAGAAAAAGAGAGAAAAGAGTAAAATAGAAAAGAAAATGTAATTTTATTCTCCTAAAAAAGGACGAAAAATGAAATAAAATAAAATGGACTAAAACAAAAGCAGAAGATCCTACCACCACTGCACCGTTGAAAGAAGAAGTAGCGTGGAGCCCCAAGAAGTTCCTTTCCCGGTTAGTCCGCCGATGGAGCGACTAATAACGATAACGATGCCAGAAAGGATAATCGAGTTAGGGGTTTCCGCGGTTTCCACGGTTCTCCCAGGGCGCTGATTGCTGGAACGGCGGCGGTTTAGCCGTCGGGATGGCCGATGCGCGCGGCGACGCGACCGCCGCCGACGGCGCCACCAGCGGCGCGGATAGGCGGCGCAGAGCACGTAGACGCGCGCGGACGAAGGCGTAACGAATACACGCAATGCGATGCAAATTGGGCCTCTCTGCGCGAACCAGTCAATCGGCCGGTTGCCTACGCCGGTGCAACGCGATGCTATTACTAACATCGCTATTCTATTATGACATTACGGTTCCCCGAGCAGCAGCCTGGCTATTACCGGGCCGGACTCTCCCTCCAGGCGTTCGATTCGGGATAACTCGGTAACTAGTCATCGAGACGCCAGAGACAATGCCCGATCGGACGCCCCAGGCCGGTCTTTCAATTTATTTTCATGCATTCAATCCACGGTCGCTCTCTTTTCCTCTTTGTCACTTCTTCCCTCCTTCTTATACTAATTTTCCCCCTTTTTTCGTATTTTTGTTTTAGGATTCTTGTGGACGTGTTGATAAGCAGGGTTGGTTTCTTCGTGGTAACTCTTTGCTTTCGATTTACTTTCGTGCAGTTAATCCTTTGTCTCTTCTTGTTTCTTTCTTATTTATACTAATTTTCTTTCTTTTCTATATTTTTGAGATTTTTGTGGATGTGTTTGTGTGGAGGGTTGATTTCTTTGTGGCGAATCAATATTTTCTTAATAGTGATTGTATCATAATAAAGTGTTTCCAATTAGAAAATATTTCATTTTTCCAGCAAGAAAGAAATAAAAGGAAATACATACTAATCAAATTAAAGTGAAAAACTATATTGCAAAATTAAAAGCAGAATTCAATCATATTCGTTGAAACATTCGTTCTTAATTTCCATTAGATTTTAAAAATCACAAATTAATTTTTAATTTTATTGAAATTATTATTTCGTTATAAAGAATAACAATGACTACTGAGATAATAAATAAATTTTATTGAGATATTTAAATGGTTAGAAGTTTAAAGTACGTTTTTCTTTTAATTTTGTTACTTTTAGTAAAAATAAAACGTACTTCTTTTTACACGTATAACCTAAAAATATTCTTTTCCATAAATTTAATATAACTTCGTACATACTATGAATAAAAAAAGATCTATTGAAATGCACGCGCTTCCGAAATCTCAATTTAGAAGCTCGTGTAAAAAATGCTGTTTTATATTTTCAATGTGTTAATTATTTTAAATTTGCGCGAGGAATTCTCATCGTATAAAGAGTACTCCAGAATAATTAAAACTGGCTCTTATTTATTCTTAAATAACAAACTTCTTATTTATTCCTTAATTCAACAAGTTTTTCTACACTTAATTTAATTGAAGTTGAAATCACTAATCAAATATGTATTTTCAAACTTCTCCTATAATTTGTTTAAAAATTCTAAAAAAAAATTGTATCACTCTAAATATATCTTACATTTAACTAATAACAAAAGACAAGTTATAATTTTATTTATAATGGTATAATAAATAATATTAATATATTATAATGATGTAATTATAATTATTTATAACAGTATAACAACTATTCTCAAAATGAAATCACTTTTATTATATCACGTATTTTAATTCTACTCACTGTGCATTTTCACTTGAAGCCTCTTTAATAGAGTTACACACGTTAAGTTTTCTTAATTAAACATCAGGAGTCAATTTGTCGTGTTCTAACAAAGCTCTCTTAACCTCAACAAATGAAATAATTTCAATTCTTCGAACAGTGACATTTAAACGGAAGCTTGGTTGAAAAATTCCGAATTAAATTTCATTGGTTTAATTCCATTCGCTGCATAAAACAGAATTACGATCTCTCCAGCCCGATCTATTTTACGAGCTACTCGTGTCCAATAAAACAGCGTTGGCAACACATTCGTTTGATTAACTGATTTACGAAGTACACATTCTTACTATTTAAATATTATGCTGGTCGCGTTGTAAGATCGCTGTCATTTTAATCATTTCAATCGAAATAACTGCCATAATGTAATGCAATAAGGTCAGCGGACCACGTGGCGTCATCTCTAGAAATCTGACGCACATAAACCACGGGATCAACTCCATGCGCCTTATGAAACTATAGTTATTCGTAATACCACTCTATAATTACATTGCATAATTTTCTTTCGTTTTTCCTTCTTCCAATTTGGAAAAAATTTTCGTTTCCTTTTAATATCCTATTTGTAGAAATTAATAGAAACATACGCGTAATTTGTAGTTTTTAAATACAACTATAAATATATCTTGCAATAGAATTACGTAACCGAGATAAGTAAATCGGTAATGGAAGATGAACGTTATTTATATTAGCATTGCCGAAGATTTATGTTTATTCTGTTCGGGTTTATCCAATTGCATAACGTATCCATTGATTTTTACTTATTTTTAATACACGAGCAGAAATCGTGTTCATAATACACGTGAAACGTGTAAATTAAAATTCAAAAAAATGTGAAAACGAAAGTGTTAAGCAACTCGGTATCTTGTTCGAGGCTTAATTTACTCCGTTATCAGAGACGAAACCCGCCATTAGCCTTGGCGTTGGCTGCACTGAATTACCGACATAGATAAAATCACGGCTTATGAAAATTATTCCATGCAGCCACAGCGTGGCGTGATGTGCAAGAACTGCGTCGTAAAAATGTAGTCACTTTTATCCAGAGTAAATAAAAAGACAGGACTGCTGCAATTTACAGCGATGTGCAAAATATTGCGAGGAAATTATCGATCTGGAGCGTAACCAAATTTTTTCTATCAATATCACGAACTACGATTTTTTTTTTACCACAATCTAGGAGAAAAATAGTTTTCAAAAGTGTATAGTTAGAAACTAAAAACTTTGGAAAATAAAATTAAAAAAATTTATCGCAGTGTTTACTACGATTAATATATTATTTGAATAAAGATAATAAAAATGCATTACGTATTGAAGATATCTCTATGCGAGAAATAGATAATTCAAAAAAAAATTTCATTTACCAATAGTTTTTTAAAAATGGTAATTTTAAAAATACGAGCGGCCGATAAACAAGTCGTTCGTGTCAACCTTTTCGACGGAGACGAGTGCCGCAGATGGCGCCGCAGTCACATGGCGCAATCCGTGAGCAAATTTAAACTACCATCGTGGATCGCGGTAAAGCGCGCGAGAGAGAGGGAAGTGCACGCAACAGTACGCGAGAGAAAGATACATGTGAGCGAGGGCAGCGAAGTGAGTCGAGACAAGCCGACTCGACTCCGAATCCACCACATCGTGCTGCATTTCAGAAGAGAGTGGAATGGAATAACATACCGTAGAGTAAAGGTAAGACGAACATCAATATCAGCCAAGCGAGAACTGCTGAATGTTGGAAAGAGAAAGATGAGTAGGAGGGAGAAAGTGTTAAAAGACCGAACGGAGATAACAAATCCGAGAGGGACAAAGAGCGTGAACGCGACTGAGGGAAGAACGAGCGAGAAAGAGTAACACAATTCGTGGAACAGAGACGGAACGTGAAGAAGGAGGAACCACCGGTAGAGAGCGAGAAAAAGAGCAACGGTGACAAGTAACGTTAGAGAGAGACGACGCTATAGAGCGAGAGAGTCCGATAGATAAAGTGCGAAGCCACGAGAAAGAGGTTATAGAGGAACGAGGAAAGCTATCGGTCGCTGCAGAGGAGTGGGGATGCGGAGCGAGAAGGAGCGACGCAGCGAACCGCAGCAGGAGGAAACGAGATAGCCGTAATCGTCGGAGCTCGTCACGGGAGACGGAGAAGGACGTTGGTCCTCCGCCGTTGGAGAGCGCGGAATTGTGGAGTAGAGCGAGCCGACGACGCACCGTCCGGGTCGTGCTCCTCGTCGCGGCTCCTGTTCTCTTCTCGCGGCTGTTTCGTTCGGGTTGAATGGACGAGGGTACCAAGTGCAGAGTGCCGATCGGCGACGCCTGCGTGTCTATGCGCGTGTGCTTCGACTCCCTGTGCTTCTCGTCGACGCAGCAGCGGCTCGCCGACGAGGAGGACGCTTCCCAGCTGCCGACGCACGGTGCCGTGGCCGTGGTCGCCGCAGCCGGCCAAAGGGCCATTTCGAACGTCACCGGAGCGACCACGATTACAGCAATGGGCACCCTTCGAGAACTGCAGGAGTTGCTGCGTGTCAAGGACGAGAAGATCGCCGAGCTCGAGGCACTTCTCTGTCGTCGCGATGCAGAGATACAAGAATTACGAAGTCATCTCGACAAGTTTCTCAGTGTTCTTCCCTTCAAATCACCCCTGACACCGACGAAACCAAGACCTAGGAAGCAAAGGGCACAGGGAATCTCCGCGGAACCACCGCTCCAGGAGCTCGCAACGTTGACGGTCGTCGACAAGAGCGACAGGTTGGTGTCACACCACAGTTTCTTACTGTTCCGATTAAACTCGTTAACCGGCACGGTTTCTTGGAGCCGATTCAAGTGGCGGCCGTTACGTCGTCGCGACGGGAATATCGTTCGTTTCGACCACCTCTCCGTGGAACGTTATGCGTTAAGCTGCAGCAGGTTAACCACTTAACGCCGCGCATGCGTGTGCTTGAGTGCGCGTTCGGTGTTTACTCGATCGCGCTCGCGTTCGGCCCGATGCTGTGATTTAACAGCTAGTTTTCAACGTTGCTCGAAGAAACATGGAAATATATTCACGTGGCTACCAACGCGACTAGACATTTTCGAAAACGGTTGACGTGTTTTCCTCGGACACGCGCGTGGCTACGTATTCCGTATCGTTTGTTTGGAACGCTCGTGACGTATCGGCGAATATGTTCGGACACGTTCGGCGACAGTCGGTTGAGTTTCGCGTATTTTTAACGTCGGCTAGCGCTACTGTACTCGCGTCGCCGACATGTTTATTATGACGAGTACACGCGTACACGCGTTTTGCACTGGCTGGCCACCATGTGACTACGGACCAGTGCTTTTCCATCGCTTGCTATGCAGCCATCGCTGTGCTTCGCGGCTTTTTGCACCGATTTCGACCGGATGTTTTCCCGTCCTACTTTATTGTCACTTGTATGCTTTATGAAAGTATTTAAAAACACGTGCGGCTCGTTTAGAATATTAAGTACCAACACGGTACATATATGTTTACGCTTTAGAGGTTAAAAATAGACGCTGTACTTAATTTTTTGTTTAAATTTGTGACTCTTTTTTTTGTAATTGTCTTTTTTAGTTCGTGATTCCTTTTTTTATTTTTATTCTTATTTTTATCCTCTTTCTGTCTGTAGGTTTGTACGCCTTCGTTTTATTAAACGCTGACATCAGTCTTATTTTCGGATGCTCCAAGCGCGATTGTTATCTGCGAATCAATGATACCCAATAACTCGCTAAATTTAATAGGTTATGTTTTTTCTTCTCGTTTTCTCTCTTTCTGCTCTTGTTTGCCGAAGTGATTCTAGAGCGGCTTCAATGTTTGCATTGATGCCTGGCTGGTCATCTGTTTCTTTATGTTAACAACCATGTTTTTATGAACACTTCGTGCAGGGGGTTTTAAGATTCTCATAATCTTTATCGACTGTCGCTTTCACGCAAACGAGGCAGCCATGACACCACTAACGAGCTTTCGCGATTTTCGGGACCGCAGTGTCCTTTGGACTTCGAAATCGTAGTTTTTTTTTTCGAGATTATATTTAACACAACAAAAATTTTGTATAAATTTTGAAAATCCTCTTTTTTACTGAAACCTATTTTAACTATTTTTTAATTTCTTTAACAAAATTTTCAACCAAAACAGCTTTAATTTGGTCTAATAATTAATTCCGATTTTTATTAATTATATATATTGTATTTATGTAATGCGAATAAAAATTATGAGAAGTATATATTAATCTTAAACTGTAACCGAAAGTCGTGCGCGTCACAACATGAAAAAAATTGTTTCCAAGAATAGATAACGAGTAGAGATTAAATTAATAATCGAGTTGTAATAGATAAGTGCATTTTTTTGACAACTGTCTATAGTAATAAATTTAATGTTGTATTTATTGCATTTCACTCGACTTTCTATTAATAGTACAGGATTAGTAAAAGTAAAGTGAAATAGAAAATGAAAAAGTAGATAATAAATATTTAAAAAATTCAAGTATCGCAGTATTAATGGTACTGAATTTAATTAATATCGAATAATTTAGTACGAATGTCGAAATTAATTATCGAGTTAGCATTTTAATGGTACAAAATATATTAAATCTTTAACTATTTTTCAAACGTACAGTTGCGTTTGCAATTAGCAAATTTGTTCTAAAAAGATAAATCTGCCTTCTGATATCATCATGTTACCATTTAAAATGGAGCAATATCTATTTAAAGCCTATTCAACGACTTAATTGGAGTACTTACGTTGATTCCTATTACCATGGATATGATTCTTTATTATTAACACTGTGAGCCTTTATTCTAGCAAAATAAATTTGTCTTTTCACGTGATTGCACCATATAACCATAAACGAGTGCAATATCTTTTTATAATTGTTCATAAACCTAATTGAAGTATTTAAGAATGAAATTTTTATTATTATTCTCATTTTTACTGTCTAGGATATTTATTTTGGATTGGTTTAAAGTTTCAAGCTTTTATTAGCATTTTTGTTTTACATTAATTCACATTTTAAACTTTTACTACCAATTTTACCTTTATTAGTAGAAATTTTTATTTTGCACTAACTTAAAATTTTTAAACTTTATTATTATTCTTACTTTATATTAATTTAATGCTGCAAACGTTATTTATCAAATTAATTTTTATTACCAAGAATTTTTATTTTTGGTTAAATTCGAGTTCTAAATTATTATGTTCTTTATTTTTATTTTATATCACAGTTTCAAATTGTTATTTTTATGACTAAGGATCTTTATTTTAGATTAACTTGATATTTGAAATTGTTATTATCAAATGCATTTTTAATGGTAGGAATATGATTATCTGAAATGAATTCAAAATTTTAAATTATCATATTTCTTACTTTTATTACTAAGAATTATTTTAGATTAAGTTGCTGTTTCGAGTCTTGATTATCTCTCGCATTTTTATTATCAAGAATCTCTGTTTCAGATTAACTTAATTCCTTCCTCCCTTTTTAATTAAAATTCTGCACTCTGTTCGAAACAATTTTTGATCGTCACTGATTTTTATTATCACAGCTATGAATTTTCATTAGAAAGAACTAGCCGAATCTTCTAGACCTCGTTGAAATAGAAAATATAAAACAAAATCAGACACCATGGAAATTTTCATCGAAACAATCGATTAAGTCATTCGCGTGAATTTTCGTTGTTTGCCATGATTCTTGAAACGTACTATAAATACCCATACTCAAATTTCAGTATTCTTTCAACTATACTCTACACAATTACCTTTTAACATTAACTATCCACAGGTGTAAATTGCAATATTATGCGAAATAGTAGTTACGTGCATCAGAATTAGATTTCTTCGAAGTCATTTAATACATTTATTTTTTTAACGTTAAGAAAAATGATCCCGTCACTAAACACGTGTTATTATCTAAAATTATACAGGTATTTATGCTCCTGGCTATAAATACAATAAGAATATCCCTCATTAATCCATCTTTATATATAATCTATTTGAATAACTGTAGAATATATAATAATAATAATTATCCATATTTTTCTACAAATTTATTTGAATAATTGTGAAAAATATCGACGAAAACTTTCTTCATTATTTTCTTTTATTTTTTTTCCTTTCTTTATTTTTTTATTTATTCTCTGATAAATAAAGAATAGTTAAAGATAGACTTTTGTCTGCATCTATTTTTTCTTTTATTTTTTTTTTGAAGATTGTTTCTCCTCGTGGTACTTAGGAATTTTATAAGCTTTCGGGGAAAAATCGGAAAATTTATTTGAACGCACATCGACACTGCCTTTGCACTTTATTTACAGGATATGCTCGAAGCTTGCACTTCCGGTAATTCTATTCTATTTTAGAACGATTCTTGCTAATCGTAATTCCACGACCTTGAATCGCCCGAAGGTCACTGTACGTGAGCTCACTGAAGCTGTCTTTTGCCTTTTTCATTTTAATAAGACGAAAGTGAATATTCGGTTACGCTAATCTTCCTCTCCGGTTATGCGAAATTATTCCCGAAGTATCTTGTTATTTTCGTTTGCGAGAAATTTTGTAATTTCTACCGTCGCTTATTGCTTAATGAATAATTTAATTTCGTGCCTCTTTTATTCATGTGATACATCATAAATTAAAATTAAATACCATATATAAAATGTTCATTTTATATTCAGAAACAGTCTATAAGAAATACTGCATTAATTCTGCACTTATCTACCAAAATAGTATAAAGTATATTTGTCGGTATTTATTATAGCGATTTCATTTAAAAGTCATATATTATAAGAATTCATTTACAAATTTGTTCTTCCACGAGTACTATCTTTCCTATTTTATTTCCATTATTAATATTTTTTAATTAAAAAGTTAGTAAAACACTTGATACTTGAAGTTTAAAAATTAATTCTTTGAGCAACCTGTTTTAAGCATTACGTTACTATTACAGTTTTTCTTACAAGTAATTCATATTATTATTTCTTTCCTGTATATAAATTATTTATACAAATATTCTGATATAAATATTCCATAAAAATCACACGAAAGAAATATAAAATTTTTGGTCCAAATATCCAATATATCACAAAATAAAATATTAACCCTATGAACTCCACGATTTTTTCGTTACAGGAAAATAGTAATTCGAAAACTTTCTGCCATAAAGTCGACGATACTTCTAAAACGGTAAATAAGAAATCGTATTAACAGAAATTATTAAAATTAACACTTAGAATTATTTTACTTCGAAATTCCACGCATCGTTGGGTAATTATAAATTTAATATATTAATTAACATTCATTTTTAGAATCTGCAAAGGGTTAAACAATTTTTTCCCAAGTAATTTATAATTTTATCACGACTTTATTTTCGAAATATTTTAACACGAAAAATGATTATAAATTGTTACTAAGAATGAAAAGAAAATTCCAAATTAATGGTAACTATCATGGATAATGTTCAATCGAATTTCCTAGCTCGAATGCTTAAAATTGGAAGAGAAAAACGAATATTGGCAACATAGCAAGCGAATAATAGTTGGAAATTTATTTTCGAACAGAATTGGAGGAAGATTATTCCGCGTTTAATATGCGGATCCGTCATTTCATTATTTAACATTCTAAACGCTGCTCTATCTGAATAATAAAGCAACGTATTATGCGTTCGATCGATTTGAAAAGAAAAAACGTGCTGGCAAATACGAATGCAAAGATAAAAATAAACGTAATCCTCTATTAGCATAAATAGAATCTCTCTCATATTTTTCTTTCTTATTATTGATACTTATTATTGGTATTATTGATATTATAATTTCTTCCCCTCGACTCTTTTTGCTTTTCTTCTTTTTCATTTTAAATTCGATTAAAATTTTGTTTAAAATTAAAAAAAGCATGAGATTCGTTTGATTTAGGTCTTAGATGACGAATGAACGTAAATTTTCGCGATTCAAGCTTATAATTTCTTCTCCTAGATTTTTTCGTTTTTCTTCTTCATCATTTTTAATTGGATTAGAAATTTGTCCAAAATTGAGAAAAGTATGGAACTTGTTTGATTTAGATCTCAGATGTCGAATAAACGTAAATTTTCAAAGTTAAAATTTATAATTTCTTCCCCTGGACTGTTTCTGTTTTTCTTCTTTTTTATTATAAATTCGCTTAGATTCTGCCTAAAATTGAGAAAAATATACAATTCGTTTGATTTAGGTCCCAGACGAGGAATAAACTTAATAAACTTAAATTTTCGCGATTATAATTTCTTCCCCACGATTCTTTTTCGTTTTAAATTCAACTAAAATTTTGTCCAAAATTGAAATAGTCTGGGATTCGTTTAATTTAGGTCCCAGGCGAGGAATAAACTTAAATTTTCGCGATTCAAACTTATAATTTCTTTCCCACGACTCCTTTCCTTTTTCTTCTTTTTCATTTTAAATTCGATTAAAATTTTGCCGAATATTGAAAAAAGTATACAGTTCGTTTGATTTAGGTCTCAGACAAGGAATGAACGTAAATTTTCGCCATTTAAATCGAACGACAGGGTTACATAAGAATTCAGTTGCATAGAATAGCCATGGTGTTCTTTGTCGAGACGTTATTACGCAATTATTTTTAATGGAACGAAATTTGAGAAATATTGGTACACAACAGTGGGTCTAAATGTAGGAAATTCCTTCGCAATTTTTTCATGAAGGATTCGCAAAAATTGCTTCGGCAAACATCGTCTGACTAATCCATTCAACGTGCAGAAACAAAATTCTTCGAAATATTGTTGCTTCGAAAACCCTCTTCGAAATTTTATTTCGAAATTTTTACATTTTATGAGATAATTAATACGTGCACAGGAAGCTTCCAAAATGGCAGTACAACCAGATATTAGCTGACTCGCGTAGCATAAATAGATTATTCTAAATGATTGCATTATTTTACATTAACATTTTACTTGATATTTATCGTAAATACATTGAGGCAGATTATGAGTAATTCGTTACACGTACATTTAATACCACGAACATGACTTGGTATTGTATATTACTGTGCAATAATAAATTTTTTCCGATTAATTGCGATTAAATTACCAGAGTTTTTACCGAACCAATGACTTTACGATACATCGTTCTCAGTGCATTTTGACATCACGTGATAAATATAAGCAATCAGTACTATGACCCATACACTCAATTCTATTTTCTCGAAAATAGAACTAATAATAATAATAATTTTTTAATTAATTATATTACGAATAAATATTCTTCTTTTTACCTACATCACGAATTTAGAAACACCCTATATATAGGTACCATTAAGTTATATCTTAACACTGTCTGTATTTCTAATTATACTATCGATATGACTATGATTAATTGCAAACCAGATTTTGCACAGTATCGTTAATTTTCCCTTTTCTTAATTAGAAAATAGAATAAAAATATTCGTAATATACATTTTACTTCAATTTGACTTATATTTAAAAATCTGAATAAATTATTCGACAATTATTTTTGAAAATAAAAATTTAATCGCGTTTTATATGTTGCAAATTCAACGAATTTTATTTCGAAACGTTTGGAGAGACGAATCGTGCAAAACAAGAATTTCGAAGGAATTTCTGGTTCGTTCAAAAATCTCTTTGTATGTATTTCGATTAAAAATGATCATAAAACAAGTATATGTCGAGGAGACAAAGGAATTATCGAGGAAATAAAATATCGCTGTGCGTCCAAAAATAGCTGTGGCATTTATTATCAGCAAAATTTTATTTTAAGCACACGGATAATATCAGATGGTGCAAAAATAAATACGATAATAAAGTATAAGCACATGGAAATATATTGGAGAGAGAGAGGCGAGCTACAAAGAATCGTAAAACCGATACTGGTAATTGCATATGTAATCTACAGCTGTTTCATCACTTTTCAGAAAAAAATGGAGTTCACGATAATTATAGCTCTCTACTACAAAACGACCTCTTACATTCCCCGATCGCATTGGAAAACAGCGCGAGAAATTATTTATTTCTAGCTTGAAACATTTTTGAAATACTTCGCGAGCTGTCCAACGCGAGAAAATTAATATCGAAATCTCAATTCGATAATTTCGTTCGAACAAATTTTTCTTATTTTTCACGTCCCTTCTCTTCTCAATTTTATAATATTTTTATTAAAATTTTCCTTGCAATTGGAATCGTAAAAATATTCTTGTTTGGTTAACGAAGATCATTCTTTGCATCTTGTTTTTCGAAACGAAGATTAAATTGAGCAGATTGAATTAAACGAATTTTTATTATACTTCTTTTTCTCTAATCTTGTACCGTGGTTTACTGAAAATTTTATTTGCAATTAAAAGAATAATTAATTCATCTCTCACTAATATTGAAAGCTTTTAAAATTTATTGTCATAAGAATAACTTCATTCTGTAAATTTATTAATAATAATTTTTCTAATTCTTTTTGCTTCAGGAATATTGAATGATTGGGTCTAGAATATTTATTTATTTATTTGGAGGAAGGGATGAAATTATTAAATAAAATTTGTTGATTAATATTGAAGGTTCTTAAAATTTATTTTCATAAGAATAACTCCATTCTGTAAATTTAATAATAATAATTTTTCTAATTCTTTTTGCTTCAGAAATATTGAATGATCTAGGATTAAAATAACATATTTATTTATTTGGAGGAAGGGATGAAATTATTAAATAAAATTTGTTGACTTAATATTATTATTTTTATTACAAATTTTCCTTGCAATTGTAATCATAAAAATATTCTTGTTTGGTTAACGAACTTCATTCTTTGCATCTCGTATTTCGAAACGAAGATTAAATTGAGCAGATTGAATTAAACGAATTTTTATTATACTTCTTTTTCTCTAATCTTATACCGTAGTTTATTGAAAATTTTATTTGCAATTAAAACGATAATTAATTCCTCTGTCACGTATTTCAAAATTGGGAAAGGCAATGTTAATTTGGATTTTAATGCATTGAATTTTTCTTTTTTATTTTTTATTTTTATTTAATGTTGTAATTTATTGAAAGTTTTCGTTGCAATTAAAACGATAAAAATATCGTGGACTGATATATAATGCTGGTATCTTGTATTTCGAAATGAGGGAACTTATTATTTCTCCACGCTTTTTCTCTGTTTATGAATTTTTATTATTTTCTTCGAGTAACACACGTGATATAATAATTTGTAATTGCTTTGCATGTATGCATGTAATTACGATACGTATACGAGATAATGTACACATTCCTACAATTTCGAGGCAAACGTAGAATCTCCTTACATCCTGCGATATGCAGATTTTAATGGCTGCTTGTTCAGCTATTTTTATAAGTCGCCGTGGTCGTGATGCGTCTTGAAATACACCATTAAGGAAGTCTATCATGACAGAAATAGAATATTCGTTCCTTTCTCGACGCGTGTATTTTAATACTTCTTTTTCAATTCCGTAGAATTTTAATCGCCTCCTGTCTCAACTTCTCTTTCTTCCATTTTCTTCAATAATTAATATGTCGTCATCTTTAATAGATTAGTCGTGGAAATTTTCTTTTATTGCAACAGGATATTAATTCTTGTTTCCTTTTTCCATTTTCTTAAACAATTAACATTTTGTAATAGTGATTTCGTAATATATCGACGAGATTTATATTTTCCTATCTTAATTTACCTTTCTTTCATATTCCCTGATATAATCCAATTGCAGGTTTTGATTTTTAATTTTTCATTCGAAGAAAATTTTTATTTCTTTCTATATTAATATTCTTTGATTTTGTGAAGTAATAAAAATTTCGTAATCGATCAATGATTCGTTAGAAATAAATAAATTAATTAATTTTCTTCAATAATTAATATGTCGTCATCTGTGATAGATTAGTCATGGTAATTTTCTTTTATTGCAACAGGATATTAATTCTTATTTCCTTTTTCGATTTTCTTAAGCAATTAACATTTTGTAATAGTGATTTCGTAATATATCAACGAGATTTGTATTTTCTTTTATTTTCATTTCACCACTTCTTATTTTAATAAAATTCTTATATTTTTCTATCTTAATTTTCCTTTCTTTAATATTTCTTGATATAATCCAATTGCATGTTTTGTTTTTTAATTTTTCGTTCGAATACAATTTTTATTTCTTTCTATATTAATATTCTTTAATTTTGTGAAATAATAAAAACTTCGTAATCGATCAACGCTTCGTTAGAAATAAATAAATTAATTTAAAAAATAAATAAACCTTGTTCGTTATCGAGCAGGGATAGTTGAAATTGATTGAAATAGTAATATTTTAATAAAATTTTACAATTTTCGAAATCTGTAACACACGACTGGAGATTGTGATAAAATTTCGATATCTACAGGTAACAGTACTGGCAAACACTCGAATAACGATCGGTGAACGACCGCTGAGAATAATTCAGATATTAAATAAAATTTCTCATTTGCATAAAATTATATAAATTATACCACTTTGAAGTATGTGGATTCTTAATCATAGTTGTAATCAAGTAAATTATACCGCTTTAATGAGATGATTGGCTGTAAACATTCCTTTTATCCGTTCAAGCAACCTGTTCGTGACATTAGCGTGATAATACGCTTCAAATTCTTATACAATTGTTGCTAATCGTTCGAGAATGTGATATCTTTTTGAATGCTTAATGTCGTTCTATGAAATTATTTCCCTTTTGATGAAAGGAAGTATATACATCCAAGGTTTATGCTAATTTACTGTTGCACATTCACCAGGAATATTTACACTTTCCTTTTATTTCCGAGGACTCGATAAATCATGACGTGAAATATTATTCCACTTCACGGGGGGGAAATATTTGCATTGTAAATGAGTATTCAAACGTTATTTATTTAGAAATGTAACGTGGCGTGAGAATAAAAATTAAACAAATTTTTTAATTGTATATTATAGTATATTAATTTATAATATTTTTAGATTATTCCTATATAGGAAAAATAGGGGTTGCAACCCCTTATTTGGTTAGAGATGCAACCCTCGAGTCTTCTGCACCCAAAATTCATCCGTCCCTGTATACCATTTAATTTAGAAAAAAAGAGCATAGTGATATCTATAGCATTTTTGGGGAAAAATAATTTATTACGCGTTAAATGACTCATCTTGTATAGGGTATAAAAAGGAGTACTAAAAATTAGGTTTATAATTCTTTAAAATTGAAATATAATATATTTACTAAAATTAATTTGATTTAGTGTAAAATATAATTTACTTTCCGAAATCGTCTATTATTTTATAAATTGCTGTACAAAATAATATAAATTAAAATTAATATAATATAATATAAAATAATTAGAATAATATATATTTTATTAAATTTATATAATATAAATTGCTGTATAAAATCAGGTAAATAAATTATATATACTATAGAATTTTACCAGCTCTGAATATTATAGTCTCGTACGATACAGGGAAATAATACTGTAATATATAGGGTGTGACAGAAAAGAGGCTTTAAAACTTGGAAATTTTATAGCTCTTACAAAATGGAATAAAAAATGTTTTATAAAGAAATTATAGGTGTAGTGTGAATTGTAATTTATTCGTTTTGCAATAAATAAGTTGAATATTATACGTGAGTAATATTTATGACCAGAAAATAAACGAAGCGAATGTCATATTTGAAAACACGTATAAAAGTAGGTTTGTCGGTTCATAATTTATACATGCGAATATTGTGGACAAACAAAAGAAACACATATCGAATATTTCTCGTGAAAGTTGAAATAAGTACTTGCTGATACTAGTTATATCTTTCACGATACACTATTTTCTCTTGGACTTCTTTAACCAATTTCCAGACTTTTCTTCTCTCTTTACATTCACTATTTCTCCAAAAGAAATATATAAATTATTCGAAATTTAATAATAACGTGTTATTACAAATGAAAATTCATTTTAGGTTTCACAGTGACTAAATTTAGCTCCTGTGATACTTAATTAAATTTCACGACTCTATTCCTTTGTATTTTCAGGGACATTTAAATCGATTAAAAATTCGAAAAAAATTCATTTTAATTTCTCTTGTGATTTAATTTAAACTAGTGATTCTTAAATAAATTCTAATTAATCTATTACTAGGAGAAATATTTAAATGACTGAAAAATATGAAATTGTATTATTTTATTCCCTAAAAATTTCAGTTTTAGATCTATAATAATTAAACCTTGATTCTTAATTTTTAATTAAATTTCGTTGATCTCTCCCTTTATTTGTATTTAAATTATCGTCAAAATAAATATCTGAGGTGCTCGAAAACGCAAAATTACGTTTCTTGAGAAAATAAAACGGCTCATTTCTTAATTTTCAATTAAATTTTGTCGATCTCTCCCTTTATTTGTATTTATACCGTTGTCAAAGAAAATATCTAAGTTGCTCCAAAACGCAAAATTACGTTTCTCGAGAAAATAAAATGGCTCATTTCGTCGCCTATCGTAATTAAACCCGTGTCCCGTGGATCTTAATTAAGTTTCACGATCAATGAACACTGTACGCCTTAAAAGCACGAGAACCCTTATTCCTTAACACCCTGTATAGAATAAAAATTCCTGGCACTCGAAGCATTCGTTGAAAATACTCCACGTGAAATGCAGTGTACGTATAACGAGACAAATTTACTATGCCGGATAGCGAAGCCTCGCGAAACATTCGGACTACACGTACACCGTAATCGAAACTGCAAGTCGGCAACAAAAAGCCGGATTTCACCATATTTCTGAAAACGCACTTTCACCGTGCTGAATTCCCATCGATTCTTATAAAATGAGGCAATCATCCTATCGCAGCCTGTGGGCGTTTCAACATAAACTCAAGTTTGCGTACTCGACAACCGCTTCTGACATTTTATACCGCTCGTTGAGCTTCATTGGAACTTCGTTAAAGTGATGAATAGCAGTTAAAGAGGGAAAGCAGAAAATAAATCCTCTCGAAGATGATCGAAGAAAAATTTGTTCAGCTGCAAGATTCTCGTTGAAGAAAAATTTGTTTCTGAAATATCGAATGATCTAGGACTAGAATATTTATTTATTTACTTATTTGGAGGGAGGGATGAAATTATTAAATAAAATTCGTTATTAAACTAATATTGAAGGCCTTTAAAATTTATTTTCGTAAGAATAAATTCATTCTGTAAATTTAATAATAATAATTTTTCTAATTCTTTTTGCTTCAGAAATATCGAATGATCTGGGACTAGAATATTTATTTATTTATTTATTTCGAGGGAGGGATGAAACTATTAAATAAAATTTGTTATTAAACTAATATCGAAGGCTTTTAAAATTTATTTTCGTAAGAATTAATTCATTCTGTAAATTTAATAATAATAATTTTTCTAATTCTTTTTGCTTCAGAAATATTGAATGATTTGGGACTAGAATATTTATTTATTTATTTGAAGGAAGGGATGAAATTATTAAATAAAATTTGTTGACTAATATTTAAGGCTCTTAAAATTCATTTTCATAAGAATTACTTCATTCTAAATTTAATAATAATATTAACTTTCCTAATTCCTTTTGCTTCAGAAATATCGAATGATCTAGGACTAGAATATTTATTTATTTATTTGGTGGAAGGGATATAATTATTGAATAAAATTTGTTGACAGATATTGAAGGTTCTTAAAAATTTATTTTCATAAGAATAATTTCATTGTGTAAATTTAATAACTTTTCTAATCCTTTGTTTCTCCTTTTATAGAATTGGGCTTTGTTAAGATAGAATTGTGTATTTATAGAAATGAAAAATAGAAATTTATCGAGGATGTGTGTGCAAAATATCGCATGAATCATAGCCTTAATCTTCGCATAGTGGTAGTTAACTTGGAAGTTGATATATCTGAATTTTTAATTTTATTTTACTATCATATCGTTGTGCTATTGTACCAATTTATTGATCCTAGATATTAGCGATAAACTGATAATATTAATTTCTATATCGTGCCATTGGTAACAAATAATTCTCTTATAACAATTGAAAGTCATTTTTTAAAAGAAAAAGAAGAAGCTCAATCCAATTTTCCCAATGAGTCTATTTATTACATATATACATCAATATCTTATATCCAATATATTTTATTATTCTATTAAATAATAATTCTTTTGTCTATGAATTTTAATAAATTATTCACTATATATACAATTACATACAATTTAAAAAATTGGCAAGTCTTTAAAATTGCTATTTCAAAATTTGCAATAGTTTTCATAAATTCGATTTATCGATGAATGATAAGCAATATTGAATATCTCAAGTATTCCTTCAGATAAAAATGGAAGAAATGGAAATTACGAAGGTCAATGAACTATATCTTTCGCGAATGAACATACGCACGGGGTATAAATATTATCGAGAATCGTATTTTTTCACGCAACAACGCAGCGAGACCCGCATTGAAAAGGCAGGAAATCGCACAGAACACCTGTTGCGAAGATAACATACAAATCCGTTCATATTTCACTGCAAATTGCCTCTGGCATACGTTCATTAAAATTTTGCTACGTTCGCGACGACTTTGCATGAAACAAACTGGAAAATGCAGGCACACGAAAATTTATTCTATAATATTGTTACGTATATTCGCATATTACCAGTTTGTTTATATCATTTACAGTGTTGCAACTAATTAAGTCGGGGGACCGGTTACCTGCTGCAAAAATGATCGAGAAACCGGTTGTGGAAAAAATTCAATCATATCCCAATTCGCGTTATTATGAGAAATTACCTGCGAGCATACCTAAGCTTCCAAATCTCGTTTCACTCGTTTATTATCATATCGTTATACCTATTTGGTGAACCATTTTTCCATTAGCCTAATTTACCAGGTATGACAATAATCACTTACTCGAACTGAGCTAAAAGAACAACCAAAAATTCGAGTAAAACAAATAAGAAATGAAAATGCACTTTGAAAACTGGAAAATTTATTTAACATTTATCCACATTTCCTAAAATTTTATTTTTCATTGTTATGTTATAGTTTTCATAGTTGTATGGTATTAGATAAAGATATTATATATAAATATAAAGAAAATATATATATATAGTAGAAAATAAATTCTCTCAAAGATGATCAAAGAAAAATTTGTTTCTGAAATATTGAATGATCTGGGACTAGAATATTTATTTATTTACTTGGAGCAAAGTATAAAATTATTAAATAAAATTTGTTGACAGATATTGAAGGGTCTTAAAATTTATTTTCATAAGAATAACTTTATTCTGTTAATTTAATAATTTTTCTAATTTCTTTTTGCTTCAGGAACATTGAATCATCTGAGACTAGAATATTTATTTATTTATTCGTTTATTTATTTGAAAAAAGGGATAAAATTATAAAATAAAATTTGCTGACTAATATTGAACGTTCTTAAAACTCATTTTCACGAGAATCACTTCATTCTGTAAACTTAATAACTTCTCTAATCTTTTGTTTCTTCTTTTATAGAAATGGGCTTTGTTAAGATAGAATTGTGGATTTATAGAAATGGAAAATAGAAATTTATCGAAGATATGCGTGTAAAATATCGTGTGAATCATAGCCTTAATCTTCACGTAGTCGTAGTTAACTTGAAAGTTGATATATCTGGATTTTAAAATTTTATTTTACTTTCATATCATTCTGCTATTATACCAATTTATTGATCCTAGATATTAGCGATAAACTGATAATATTAATTTCTATATCATGCCATTGGTATCGAATAATTCCCTTATAATAATTGAAAGTCATTTATGAAAAGAAGAAGAAGAAGCTCGATCCAATTTTCCCACTGGGTCTATTTATTACATGTACGTCAATATCTTAAAAGAATATATATATATAGTATATAGTATTTTACTATACTATAGTAGTATATAGTATTACTATAGTACTATAGTAGTAATACTAGTAGTACTATAGTAAAAGTCCTAGCACTACTATAGTATAGTAGTATATATGGTAAAATCTTGATCCAATTTTCCCGCTGAATCTATTTATTATATATATATCAATATCTTAAATATATATAAATATAGTATATAGCATTTTACTATACTATAGTAGTATATGGTAGTACTATAGTACTATAGTGGTACTACCAGTCATACTATAGTAGAAGTGCTAGTACTACTATATTATAGTAGTATATAGTAGTACTATAGTACTCTAGTAGAAGTACTAGTACTACTATATTATAGTAGTACATTTACTATACTATAGTAGAAGTACTAGTACTACTATATTATAGTAGTACATTTACTATACTATAGTAGTAGTAAGTATATGTGCTATGTATACTATATATAGTATATAGTCTTTTTAGACTGTCTATAGTCCCTATTTGCAACGTGCCATGAACGTCCGATTTCTTCAGAGACCCCATAGTCAATGCTGCAAACGACCGAAAACCCGTCCATTCATCCGTTCACGCGTAATTCCGCATAAAATCAGTAAGATCGAGCGACACCAGCGTAACGTCCCATGTTATAACTTCATTTCCCCGAACGAGTCCTTTAGAGATCCATAAACCCAGCGCAAATCGGAGTGTCCGCCGTGAAAGCGAGGCAAGATCGGCAATAACACGTGCAGGGGGACAGCCGGGAACAAAAATAGACGTTTCCTTGATGGCTCGGCCGGCGAATGTTAATACGCCGTTTTGTCCAGCAATTTTGATGGCATAAGCAGGACGTGCCGGGACTACAGGGACCGCGTGGGCGTGCAGGTATCGCGGAGCGCGTGTGTCGAAGCTGGCGCTTAGGCGAGAGCCTGGCGATTTGCATTCCAGGTCCTAAGGCGGGCGCCCGGTGGTAGGCGTTGCATTAGTCTCGCTAAACACGACCCTCTTCGAGTGCATCTACATGTACCGGCGACGTGTCGACCTGAACCTCGCCTCGATTGAGTTAAGTCGAACGCGGATTGGAATAACGTGCATGCGAGTTGCTTGTCTGTGGGTCTAGGTCTTATTTCAGGCTAGGTTTGGGTTATGTGTTGGGTTAAAGACTTGGTTGTGGGTGGATTCGAGTTTGGGTTAAGTTGGTGTTTGGAGTTCTTGGTTATTTCTTTGGGATTCTTTAGAAGATTTGATATAATGAGTTTTATGTTTGAAGGTGGGTTGGAATTAGGATGGATATTGTTTTTCAGGTGTTTGAGACTGGGCGATGAATGGTTTTAGGTTTGAGTTCATTGGTATTTGAGATTCTTGGTTACTTTTCATTGGGATTATTCAGAAGGTTTGATTTGATACCTTGTCATGTTTGAAAGTGGATTGGAATTGAGGTGGTTATTGTTTTTGGGGTGTTTGAGACTGGGTGATGAATGGTTTTAGGTTTGAGTTCATTTGATATTTTGGGTTCTTGGTCACCTTTCATTGAGATTGTTCAGAAGGTTTGATATGATGCTTTCTGTGTTTGAATTAGGATGAACATTATTTTTGGGGTCTTCGAGATTTGACTGTGAATGGATTTGGGTTTAGGTTAGCTTGGTATTTAGATCTCTTGGTTACTTCATTGGAATTGTTCAGATGATTTGATATACCTTCTCATGTTTGAGAGGGAGTTGAAATTGGAATGGATATTGTCTTTGGGGTGTTTGAGACTGGATTACGAATAGTTTTAGCTTTGAGTTTATTTGGTGCTTAGGGTTCATGGTTATTTCATTGGGATTGTTCAGGAGATTTGATATAATACCTTCTCATGTTTGAAAAGTGGTTGGAATTGGGATGGATATTGTTTTTTGGGGTATTTAAGACTTGCTTGTGGATGTATTTAGATTACAGTTAGCTTAGTATTAGGGATTATTGAGAATTTTGATGTTTTCATATTCGTGAATAGACTTGATGATGGCTATATATTATTTTACATTGTTTGAAGCTAAATTGTGCATAGATTTAAGTTACAGTTCATTTGGTACTTTGAGTTCTTGGTCATTTCACAAGGATTATTCAGAAATTTTAATGTTTTCATATTTTTTAAAAATTCAGAAGACGTATGTATGTATGTTTATTTTATTTAATGTCTTATACGGATAAAAATATAATTATATATAACTAAATATCTTCATTACGATATTTCAATTATCATTATCTAAATTAAGAAATCTAGACAGGTATTATTGTTTGGTGGTTGATATCGTTGCTTAAAACTTGAACCAAGATGACACATAGCTAACTCGCTGCTATTCAAATATTCCCTGTAAATAGAACTAATCTAAATTCAAATCGAAATGACCTAAATACAAATTAGTTCTATGGAAACCTTATTTACGAAGAAGCTGAACTGAGACTGAAGCTAATCCTGCGCTGTTCAAGCCTTGCTCGGGAATAAACCTAACTCGCTGTTGTGTAAGCCTTACTCGTAAATGACCCGAGCATAAACCAATCCTCGTCCATTGTTATTCAAGCCTTGCTCGCGAATAAAGCTAACCAAGCCTATACCAAAATAACCCAAAACTAGCCCAGTGTTATCCAAGTCTTGCAAATAAATCAGACCTAAATCAAAACCTATGTATTCCTATGCTACTCGAGTCTCGTTCACGAATAAGTCTAACCTAAATCCAAGCCTGTTATTCAAACCTTTCTGGCAGATATAACACAGCTAATTCAAACTTAAACTAAGATGATCTAAATCTAGCTTATAATAGTCTATTTCTTATTTTTATTAATTTCAGTCCTTAGGTCCAGAAATGGACTAGGTTATGTATACAATTTGTACACATTCACATCCTCCATACTTACAAATTAGTTCTTTTCATCCATCCGTTTAGATTATAGTAGTGTTATTGGTATTAGTAGTATAGTTAGTGGTAATATAGTAGTATACTTAATAATAGCAGTAGTAATAGCATATAGTAGTATAGTATAGTAGTGTAGTCGTATAGCAGTATGGTAGTATAGTAGTATGGTAGTATAGTAGTATAGTAGTATAGTATATATCACTAAACGTACCGGTATTTTACACACACCTATTCTTACCATAGAGTGTCAAATGGCCCCTTGTGGTCTTATATAAGGTATGCAAAGAATTTTTCTTGGTAACAAATAAGTTCAGAGAAGAACGGAAAGCGAGAAATTAAACGATCAGATAATATGAGAATTTACAGAAAGTCAGATGAGCGAAAGAAATAACTATGAATGTACGATTTATACAGTAAATTTTGAAAAGGGTCATTTGACCCCGCTTGGTACGTTTAGTGTTAAATATGCAAATAAATTTGATCCAAACCAACAAATATTTCAATGTTATTCAGGTTCCTTTTCTAAAAAAGTCTAACTCAGACCAGGTCTTCTCAGCGACGTCTAAATTTTTCTTTGAGGTTAGATTTAACACTAAAGCTACCATGGTCTAAATTACCATTTTCCAAACTTTCATTAAAAATTCCAGATTTTCATCTTAATCACTCCTCTTCGCAATTTTTCTTTCAATATATGTACAATCATTTTCTTAATCTCTTCTGTTATTCCATTTTTAAGGGTCCTGTTTCTTTGACCATGGTGTTAATTTAGTGTTAATTTACACTTGGCCAAAAATGATACAAACCTAGTTTAGTGTTAGCCAAGTTTTATTCTCAGAAATTAAAATATCCAAACCAAATCTGTGTATTTAAGTTCAGGTTGTTCGAGTTTGGAACGAGAATATGTCTAAGCAAAACTCAAGATTGTCTCGATACTGGATGTTTATTTGAAAATAAATGTAATACAAGCTTAGGGAAGATTTCCTAAGCCTAGCTCATCGCCAGTGTTATGTAAGACTTATTTACAAATGAAACCTAAATTAAATTTATTCCAACGACATTGGGATTTCGTTTACGAATAGTTTCTAATCTGATCCCAGGTCTGTCTCAGCGTTGTGCACACTTTCGTGGAAAATAAACGTGACTTAAACTGAGACCGGAATGACCCAAAGCTGGCTGAGAGTTATTCAAGTCTCATTCGCGAATAAATCAGACCTAAATCAAACCTATTCCAATGCTGTTCAAGGTTTGTTTACGATTAAGTCTACCCCAAATCCCAAGTGTATGTCAATAGCATTCAAGTCTTGTGGAAAATAAATCTAACTTGAACTGGAATGATCCTGACCTCGTGCTACCTAAATTCACTCGAAAATAAAGAGACAAGCCTACACAAATTTTTGTTGTAAAATTTTTGGTGTAATGAAGGATGAAAAGATATATTGACAGTGATAAAGATAATGAAGGATAAAAGATTCTGAAACAAGGGGATATAGGTGTATGAGGCTTTCCTTGGTAAATGGTTTCCAAAATATTCACTTGAAATTTGAAAATAATATTCCAATATTTCGAAAATAATATTGTCATTCACTCGATTCGCCATTTTGGATTAAATTGCAATTTTTAAAAAAGCATCCGTAATTTATGGTTGCATTACAGTATTTTCCAAAAATTTTCTCGTGCTGTTTTTACATACTTGAAATTTGTAAAATCCGAATTTTACAGGATACAATACGATATTTTGCAAGAAATATAGGATGTAAAATTCTGGTGAGAAAATTCTCCGCGAATTTGAAAATAATATTCCGAAAATTAAAATAAACGAAGAACTCTTTATTTATTCCTATAACTTTGTTTCCATTGAAACTAAAATTTCTCTCACTATTTACGATTTTCTCGATTCGCCATTTTGAATTAAACGGAATTTTTTAAAAGAAGGGATCCATAATTTACGGTTGTATTCTATTCTTTCCAAAAATTTTCTCGTGTTCTTTTTTTAAATATTTCAAATATATAAAATCTGAATTTTATTTTGTTTTTATTAAGAATGCCTTAATATTTTGCAAAAACATATAAAACATAAAATGGCGATAAGAAAATTCTGAGATACAAATTTGGAGCGAAGGTGAAAGGAGCATAAAATGGGAAAGAAATTAGAAATCCATATCACGCATTGACAATCGAATCCCAGGGCATTTAATGCAAATCAGCTGCCATTTGTTTATCGCGATGCGTGGTTTTCGAGAATCGCGATGTGGAAGCGGCGAACGATGAAATATAATCGCGTGGGAGTGGAGAGATCGGAGTAAAAATAACGTTTGCTTTCGTTCGAGGTATTAGCAAAGGAAAATCGAAGGCCTGCCTCTTCTCTGCGTAAATATTGGACGGTTTTAGATTAAGGGGGACACTTTCGGGGAAATAAATTTCGTTTTGTCGAGATAAATCTATCATTGAACTGAAAAGGGAAAGATACGAGACAATTGGCCTGTTTTCCGTTCGTTTAGAAATCGCACGCATTTATATTATTATGCAAATTGTTCACTGGAATGTTATTCATATCTAACTTGTAAGAATTGGAAAATCGGATGAAAATAAAATTTCCAATATGTCGTCGAAATTAGAAATTAGAAATTTGAATTTATCGATGTTGGAAATTTTTTTTAAATCATAACATACATTTTAATTCGATATTTTGAAATTTATATAATGTTATAGTAGTATATTATTGCATAGTTTGCAATTATTGCATATTATAGTAATATAGTAGTATAGTATATTATGAATAAAAAATAAATACGAGTTGCTATTTAAAAATTAATATTAATAGTAATTAATAATGGATGTCCCAAAATTTCCGCAAAAAGTAATTTTGATAGAAAGCATTGGTTTTTAATTAAAAATTGTAAATATTGCTCGACAATGAAGACGCGTTGTCCCTTCATATAGTGCCACATTTTTAATAACCCTAAACTGTCAGCTGTCATGCTGTCTTTTTCTTTTCGCTGCTAACACTTTACCACACAAATGGCGTGATATTCAAATCTTGCATGAATTTTTGGACATCCTTTATTATATATTTAATATATAGCATTTAGTATGTATATAATATACACAAATAATAATTAATTTGAAGCTTGCAGAATATTCAAAATATTACATAAATTAATAACGAATTTACTGATTAAATTACAATTTAATTTTTAAGTACGTTTTCAATTTGATCATAGAAGCTATAATTTTAAAACAATTTTCATTTTCATCTGCTGTACAGTCGTGTTCTTAAATTGGAATTGCGAGGAAAACAAATCGGAAAAAGGAAAACGAAGGAAATAACATGAATTATATGTTTTCCAATGATTAATTAGCGAACTTCTTTTTCAGTTAATTAATCACGTTTCACTTCGTTTACGATAATTAATTTCGTGCATTCACCGCATCCTTCCTTTATTATAAATTAATATTTTCGAGATTACAATAAAATACATAGGTTCTTATTTATGGCGTATTAAATAATTTACGAGTTATTGTAGCTCGTTACTCAACCAGCGAACTGTATCGTTTCCTAGCTTCGCGATACTTGTTCGCAATTATTTTCAAAAATCCAAACTCTAAATTAGAAAATCAATTCTACGATTCATTTGAAATTACATCGCAATTACGTTATAATTTCAATTATAATTTAATTTGTTATATAAAGTATAACAATATTTCTTGAACAATTCATTTTGCAATCAAATTGCTTGTTTTCGGAACCATTAAAAAATTTTATAGTGTAGAATAATATTCCCAAACATAAACAATTAGTAACCCATTTCCTGATTTAAATTTCAACTTTTATCATTCGCTATATTCCCCATTAGAAAATAAAAATTGAATTCGTTTAATTTCAATATTGACTCACTATTTTTCTAAATAATAAATAAAAGAAATAAATTATATAAAATATATCTAATTCCGTTTACACTCTCACGTTACTCGTACACACGTTTGCTCTCAATCAATTCAGAATTGTAACTGACCTATTCAAATACTTTCTCATTTGTTCTCTTTTCTTTCATACATCACATAAATACACACAGTCTATACTACACTTCGTTCATTACACGCATACTCGGTTCACTCATTCTTTCTTACGTACATCATTTATTTTACATCAATATATAAAATTATAACTATTATATATATAATTGTGCTATAACTATTATATATATGCATAATTATTTTATATATACATACTTATAAATATATAATTATACCATAACTATTATATATACATAATTGTGATTATATAATTATATTATAACTATTACATATATAACATAATTATTATTTATATATTATTATATATATACGTATTATTATGTTGATATGAATATAATATAATATGAATATTATATTAACGCAAAATAAATTGTGTATGTAAGAAAGAATGAATGGATCGAGTATGTGTGTATATATACATATTAAAAATCTATGTCAACCATTACCACAGGTTACATACTGGTCTGCCCCCTTAATCTCACCCCTCAACTGCATCTCCATAAACATCTGCTCCCATGACAATCTCCCATGAATTAAAATTCACAGATCAAATTCGAACAGTCATCACGGATGATCATTTTCGCAACATCCTGAAATCATCGTACATATGCAGGCAAGTCGATGGATTCCGATATAAAAATCGCAGACCAGTTCTTTCCTAAGCATTCCAGCGGGTTTACACCCTGTTACTATAACAAACGAATATCATTTGCCATTACGTGCGCGTTTACTTCGCTCATTCCGTGTATCGTATATAAATCCTATATTGTCCTATTTCAGCGGTACACTCTGCTGTTTCCCGCAAAGAATGCAACAGGCAGCGCGAAGCGAGTCAGGATAGGCTAACACACGCGTATCTACTCTCTGCATCAAACCGTCGAATCCGCAATAAATCTAAATGTCAACCAACTACAAAGAACATTCTTCTAAACTGGCCTAAGTATAGAAACACGGCTTGAATTAATCGCGGTAGTCTATCAATTTAAGAGAGCCCTCTTTATCCGACTCGTGGTCTAAAAATTCAACAACCCGAGGATAAAGCGTTTCGCAATCATCGGGGCTTACCATGAGACTCGATTAAGTATACCGATGTTACTCTTTTTATTTGCCGATTTATGCACTGTGCGTTCGAGAAAAGAAGGCATATCGTGTTTACATCCTCACGGCTGATTAACTTCGCTGACACTCCCTTGATGACAGTCAATGATCGCTATTGGCCGAAAACAGTGGATTGATGACCTTCGTCACCATCTTTGGCCAATAATGGTCACTGCCTGTCATCATGGGAGTATCAACAGGAGTTAATCAGGCATGAGCATGTAAACACGCTATGCCTTCTTTTCTCGAACGCACAATACGTTGCATCAACTATAGTGCATTCAAGAAAAGATGGCACGGTTGATTAACTTCGCCGATACTCCCTTGATGACAGGCAGTGGCCGAAAACAGTGGACCGATGACCTTCGTCACCATCTTTGGTCAATAGCGGCCACTGCCTGTCGTCATGGGAGTGTCAACGGGAGTTAATCAGATATGAGCATGTAAACACGCTGTGCCTTCTTTTCTCGAACGCACAATACGTTGCATCAACTATAGTGCATTCAAGAAAAGATGGCACGGTTGATTAACTTCGCCGATACTCCCTTGATGACAGGCAGTGGCCGAAAACAGTGGACCGATGACCTTCGTCACCATCTTTGGTCAATAGCGGTCACTGCCTGTCGTAATAGGAGTGTCACCGGTGTTAATCAGCCGTGAGGATGTAAACATGCTGTGCCTTCTTTTCTCGAACGCACAATACATTGCATTAACTATAGTGCATTCCAGAAGATAGACACAGCTGTTTTCAGCTGTTTTCAGCTATTTTCAAATACACAAATCACAATTCAATAAAAGAAACCTAAGAAATATCATATAACTAGCACATTAGAAACCCAAAACAAAGAATCTAGTTACTAGTCTACCGTGTCTCCAATTTTATGACTAAAAATCCCAACAACTATATACAAATAGTTGTATATAAGACTCAAAACCCAACAACTGTACACAAATCTTTAATCAAAGAAAAGCCCAGGAAATACCAAATAACTAACTATATAAATAGTTACCAAATAACTAATAAATAACTACCAAATATTAAAAATCAAAAACAAAGGATCTATCTACTAATCTACTATGTCTTCAATTTTATGACTAAGAATCCCACCAACTATATACAAATCTTAAATCAAAAACATTTAAAAGATTCCAAATACCTATATATATTAAAAACTCAAAATTAGGGATCTGTCTACTAACTTACCACAGCTGAAATTAAAAAATTCAAAATCCAAGTATTACATATAAATCTTTAATCAAAAACATTTGAAAAATACCAAATACCTAACACATTAAGAATTCAAAGTAAGGAATCTATCTACTAACCTATTATGTCTCTAATTTTAAGACTCAAAACCTAATAACTATATATGACTAGCCTACTATAAACCCAAAATAAAGGATCTATCTACTAGCCTACCACATCTCCAATTTTAAGACTCAAATCCTAATAACTATATACGTATTTTCAATAAAAATAAAAAATAAAATATTTAAAACATACCAAATGACTAGCCTACTATAAACCCAAAATAAAGGATCTATCTACTAGCCTACCACATCTCCAATTCTAAGACTCAAAATCCAATTACAACCTACGAATCTTCACTTTAAAAGAAAAGGAAAAAAGTAGGAAATAACTAGCACATGAAAAAGCCTAAACAAAGGATCTGTGTAACTATCCAGCAACCTACCGTGCCTCGAAACAATAAGCCTTCAGAACCTAGTATTCTCCGTGGATTCTTCCTCCTATGCACGCTGGTTGGCGATACTTGTCAGAGCCGAACAACACGGTCGTTGATGGCTAAAGCTGGCGTTGGACTTCCACTCTCATCACAGTCTCGCATTCCACTTTCTAAGGCTGGCGCCCATGGTAGGCGTAGCATTAGCCTCGCAAACGCGATACGTTTCGTTGCACCTCGGAGTTCACCGCCTGTGCCTTTCTTTCTCCTGCTAGTCCTCTCTAGTCTCCTCTCCCTCCGTGGTTAAAGCTCCTCGTGTGCATTGCGAAACGGACCGCTCCGGTGTAGACGCTATTGTGTCTTTCTTCGCTGTTTTTCGCCGAAACCTGGCGACGATAAAGGCAAGCGTGAGCTGATACCAGACGAGATCACAGTCGCAATCAGTGGTTCGCGGCTTTGACTTTTCCGGGACGAGGAAAATAGGTCAGATAAATATCGAAGGAGAGAGAATAGGTTAGGTTAGGTTGCTTTATTCTTTCACTTATTTATTTTCTTTTCTTATTTCTTTTCACTGCGTTTATTTTATTCGGTCGTTTGTTCATCGTTTTATTGGAATTTTTAGTAATTAAAAATGGCGCAGGTTCGGTTGCTTTATTCTTATTTTTATTTTTATTTCCTGTATTTTATTCGGTGGTTTGTTTATCGTTTTATTGGAATTTTTAGTGATTAAAAATGGCGCAGGTTAGGTTGCTTTATTCTTCTTTCTTTATTTTTATTTCGTGTATTTTATTCGGTCGTTTATTTATTGTTTTATTTTATTATCGAATCTTTAATGATTAAAAATGGCGTAGGTTAGATTATTTTATTCTTCTTTTTCTTTTTATTTCGGGTATTTTATTCAATTGTTTGTTTGTCATTTAATTAGAATTTTTAATAATTAAAGCTTGTTTAGGTTAGGTTGTTTTATTTTTATTCTTTTTTATTTCATATATTTTATTCAATCGTTTGTTTGACATTTAATTGAAAGTTTTAATAATTAAAGCTAGGTTAGGTTAGGTTGTTTTATTCTTCTGTTTTTTATTATTTCGTGTATTTTATTCAGTCGTTTGTTTGTCATTTAATTGGAATTTTTAATAATTAAAATTAGCTTAGATTAGTTTACTTTATTTTTATTTCCTTTTATTTCTTGTATTTAATTCTGTCATTCATTTGTCGCTTAATTGCAATTTTTAATAATTAAAAATGGCGCAGGTTTGGGTGCTTTATTCTTTTCTTTTATTTCGTCTATTTTATTCAGTCCTGTATTAGTCGTTTAATTGTAATTTTCAATAATTAAAAATGGCGCAGGTTAGGTTGCTTTATTTTTATTCTTCCTTATTTATTTTTATTTCGTGTATTACTTCAGTCGTTTGTTTGCCATTTAATTCGAACTTTTAACAACTAAAAGTGATTTATATGTAAGAAACATAAATGGTGCAGTAAAAGTTAGGCAAACTTTATAGTGCGATATGGTTTTTATATAATGGAAAATGTTATGTTATGGAAAATTTTATTCCATCCTCTATCGTTCTAATAGTAATAACCCATTTGTATGAGACACCTTCTGCAGTGAAATCCTTTATGGAAATCACGGAAATGAAATTTCAAATGTCTGAATAAATTAAAATTTATCGATAGAACCGTATAATGAATCTGATACATCGTGAAAACAATGATGAATTTTATCTAATGACCTGCGCGTTATGAGAAAAGTGGCATCATTTTTACGCATATTTAAACGTATTTGTAAGTCGAATGAAAGTTCTTTCGATACGCACGATAACGTGTTCGTGCATTAAGCATCATTATGTATCATTATGTATCAAGAACGACTGCACAGAAGTTAATTGAATTAAAATGCGAAGCTCTACCACATCCTGCCATTCCACCGTACTTCATTCCCACGGATTATCACATTTGTAAATACTCAGACAGTTTTCTGAAGCAGGACACTGTGGTAATTAAGGCTTTCGGAGAATTTATTAATTTCAGAGCGTCAGGCGTCTTTAACCCCTTTGCACGTGTGGAACTGGTCAGGGAAAAAATGCACACGCGAGTGTTTAACCCTTAATGTCTCGAAGGTACTTCATAATATGCATATGCTAACGTACCAAAATTATGATACTATTATGCAGATTCAAAATATTATTTACACAATTCGCATTCTGGGAATATACAGCTGGTTAAACGCTATTTAAATACTATTTAAATACTAAAAATATACCACTGTTTCAGTACTATTTAAATATTTTTGGAATATTACAAATATATAACTATTTAAATTATAATACTATTACATTGATTAAAAATATTATTTTGCAACTTGCATACTAGAAATATACAGTTGGTTAGATGCTATTTAAATAATATTTAGGTATCAAAAATATATAATTGTTTGAATATTATTTAAATACTAAATATATACCACTGTTTAACACTAGATTTACGAAACCCGTCAATTCGACGGATGGGTTGTTCCAATTATACCATGGTAACAGATTTAGTTAACTTATATTAAGACTGTTAATATAATATATAATTGCTTTTAAATTAAACTAATCGCTAAAAAAAAAGGCACGTGGTTTCCTTTACCTGTCAATTTGCCAGGTGTCCTTAAAAATAGGTATACAGATAGCGTCCGTAAACCTAGTGTTAAGCACTATTTAAATATTTTTTAAGCATTACAAATATATAGCTATTTAATTTATAATACTATTACATTGATTAAAGGTGTTATTTGCAACTTGCATACTAGAAATATACAACTGGTTGAACAGTATTTAAATACTATTTAAATATCAAAAATATATAATTGTTTAAATATTATTTAAATACTATATATATACCACTATTTAAGCACTATTTAAATATTTTTCAAGCATTACAAATATATAGCTATTTAACTTATAATACTATTACACTGATTAAAAATATTATTTGCAACTTGCATACTAGAAATATACAGCTGGTTGGACGCTATTTAAATAATATTTAGGTATCAAAAATATATAATTGTTTGAATATTATTTACACAGTAAAAATATACCACTGTTTAAATTTTATACAAACATTATAAATATAATATTATTCGAGCACTAAAATTGTCACTATTTAAACACCCTATAAACACCCTAAAATTATACCACTACCACACCATTAATATAATTTATATATTTAAATTAATAAATTAATATATTTAACATAAATTAATATATTTTTAATTAATTAATATATTTAAACACTACTTTAACATTAAAAATAATTATATCGACCATCTAAAGGTTGTTTCTTTTATTTCATTTATTTCCTATGTTTATTAACAATTTATTTGTTAACGCAAATTTGATTAATAGCTGCAAAGGTTGACTTTCCGCTATATAGTACACTCACACTGTATGTATTTCACTTTCTGAATCGTGCACCATTAATATTTATGCATGCACGCTAAATTTAGAAGTGACATCAGCGAGAAGAAATAATACAATGCTAATTTTAATCGGGAACTAATTGAATTGCTATCACCCTATTTTTATATGGTATTACATTTACAGAAATGCTTCCAAATGATGTAATTTAATTACTCGATCATCGAAATTATACCACGATACGTTATTCCATTTTTCGCCTATTTATACAAATCCTGTTAACATAATTCCACCGTAGGAAATTGAAAATATTTTAAATTTTAAAAATTCTCTTCTCCATACGAATGTTCGTTTCTTTCTTTATCCATACAGAACGCGATATTTGTGACAGGAGCGATAACTAATGGATAGAGATGACATTGCAGAAAATTCTGAATTTCATTTTCGTTATTTCGGATATCACTGTGGATAGAACTGGACAATAACATCTTACACCTTTCTTACACGTAACTCACGAAATATATTTAAGTAAAAATATTTAACTCTTTGACTGTCACGTCGAAATCACACGTTTCCCTCAGCACGCAGTACACAGTGCACGATGCACCGATTCGTTCTAATATTTTCATAATCGATGTTCTAATAAAAATTTTTAATTGTTCAATGGGGCACTTTTTATTTCAAAGTATCTTCTAATTAGCAATTATATTCAAAATGCTCTAAGTGTCAATTTTCATTCAATATTGTTCAATGCAGTTCAAGTAGTTCAAGCACTTCGATCACCAATGACCACTGTGGCATCACAGGAGAAACCGTGGCTGGTCATATATGACCAACGTGGCAGTCAAAGTGTTAAATAATAATCCCAGTTGTTAAAATGGTAACTGCAGATTGCTATCTATCTGTTGGAAATTTGTGTATCTAGACATAGATGTGACATCTAGGGTGTAAATGTCGTCTCGTGGCCGGTGACTATAGTCACCCATAGTAGCGAAAGGGTTAAGTAAAAATATTTAAATAATAAACCGAGTTGTTAAGATGGTAACTGCAGATCGCTGTCTGTGTGTTGGAAATTTGTGTATCTAGGCATAGGGCATTTTTGGTATTTTTGGGCCTCTTTTGTTGTTTCCTGACTCTCTCTAACGTAACCACAGAGACCATAGAACCGTTGTACCGCTAATACGTGCTTTGTAATAAAGTATTATAAAAGTAATACCACTACGCATAATTTATTGAATCAAGAACACTAACACCAGTAAATAATAAACTATTTGAAGTGATGAATCGATTCACTCTACTCTTTCCAGGAGTTTCTTCTCTCTCGCTTGCTCTTAATGACGATTACATTTCATTCTTTGATAATTCTCAGACAACTGTTCCATTCTGGCACGTGCTTCTTTATATTTTTCCAAACACCATTCACACTAGGCGGCCTCGCACATATTATATTTATATCATAGATTGCACAATTATAGACAAATGAGTTTCACTCGTTCAACCTCACTCGTAATCGCTACTCCTTACTATTTATTCATTATTCTATTTATAACATTGATCGGTACAAAACGAGGTAGATTACTATATTTTTTCCATTCCATGCAAAAGAGCAAGTTAATTTATTCATTTATTTATTTAGTTTAATTGATTTATCTACTTACTATTTATTCATTATTCTATTTGTAACATTGATCGGTACAAAACGAGGTAGATCAGTATATTTCTTCCATTCCATGCAAAAGAGTAAGTTAATTTGTTCATTTATTTATTTATTTTAATTAATTTATCACGAAACTAAATAAAATAAAAGTGAAATCATCTATAGAATAGAAGAATTAAATTATTGAACATCATAAGTAGTATTAAAGGACGTTGCTATACCTGTTAAGTATAACATATAAATATCCTATAATAATTTTTATTAACTTTTATGTTTGACTCATCTTAATATCCAACTATACTATTAAAGAAAGGTAAACTAAAATAAAATAAAATAAAATAAGCCAGAAAAAGAATATAATTGTACAATAGTCTTTATATAAGAACTTTTCCCAAAATTTAATCTATTATTTTATATCACTTAAATCGACCTATAACGTTTACCTAGATATAGTACAGGGTGTCCCAAAAAAATGTATACACACTTTGCGTGGTTATAAAAACAGTATATATTATACTTAGATGGATTACAGATTAAGAGTACAAATAAATTAGAAGGAATAAGATATTAAAGTGTATATACGTTTTTTGAGGACACCCTGTATACATAATTGAAATTAATTAAAGTAATATAATGACAATAAAAAAGCACACGTAATTACATTTATGTAAGAATAAAAATCAATAGTAATTTTATCAAAATCAGTTGAATCTTGGGCAAATTATCTTAACCACCCAAACTGCAATGAAAAATAAAAATAAAAAAAGAAGCATGAAAAATGATCATACTATAATAATTCCTACATAAAGAATATTCCCAAAATTTACTCAACCATTTTCGCCATTAAACCTCTTTGAGCATCCAATAGTACAATCAAAAATATAAAAACAAAAAGAGAAAAATATAATTTATTATTTATAATTATTACCATAATTCTATAATTTAATATCATTTGATATAATAAAACATTCTAATTTAACATTCAATAATATAATTATACATCAATTTCCACATATAAATAACTTTCCCGAAATTTATTTTTATCACATCGACCCTTCTCCGGCGTCCAAGAATACGACCGAAAAAAAAGAAATGAAAAAATAAAAAAGAAGTAGGAAAAGAAAAGAACGGGCACACCTAAAAAGAGCTAATCGATGGCGGACGATCGCGACCGGCATTAGACCTCGAGGCACGACCGGTTCGTCGCGAAGAAACGCGGACGGTGGTTAGAATGGCGCCACGGAAAGCATTCCGCGGGCACGCGTTCGAGATTTGACTCGCATTTTGACACTGTGAGTTATACGCGATCGAAACCCAGGTCAGGAGCAGCCCGCTAATTTTAGACCGCGGCTGCTTCGTTATGCGAGCTGCGCGACTTTTTCTCTTTCTCAACACCCCCCGCCCCCCTGCCCCTGTTGCTTTTGTCGTCGGTGGCAACGCACCCGATATGACCGTTTCTGTTGCTTTAATTCGCGTCGGGCCGCGATTTTTAATGGACCGATGAGAACGCCTTAGAATGCTCTTCGCGCGCGCCAATTAACCACCTCCTGATCACGAATCACCGATCCAACCCAAACCGCGTTCTTTCGATCCGCGATACCGAGAAACCCGATCGAATTTTATGTTTAAGAGGATTTTCCTCTTTCTTTTTTTTTCTCTTTGTGACAGGATTGTGAATTGTATGATCCTTTTTTTTTTGCTTTTAATACTCCCAAATTTGATATATTACGTATTGTCGTATATAGTGTATTCAAAATAAAATTATAGGTTATGTACCATTAATGTATCAATGATTTTATTATTTATTTGATATCGCGTTCATTAACAATAAAATAAAATAGAATTATTTATGTGAATACCTGCACTAATTAAATAAATTCTGGTAATTCGATTAAATGATCCATTAGGTACATTTTGGTTGTGTACATATTATGTTGATTGAGTTGGGTAATTAATTCTGTATTCACAGAGTACCCCAAAATGTGTAAATCTGGTAATTTAGAATGTGCATATAGAGATTTATAAATCTAGTAATATATCCTAGGGAATTTTATAATGTATATATATCATCTGTATTATAATGTACATATAGATATATTTATAATATATTTGCATTATGTATATATAGTGACTTATAAATCTAGTAATATATCCTAGGGAATTTAATAATATATCTCTATATACAGTATCTGTACTATAATCTATATACACATATTTATAATATATCTATATTGTATCTATATAACGATCTATAAATCTAGTAACATATCCTAGGAAGTTTTATAATACATCTATATACCTAGTACCTGTGTCACGCATAATTGCACCTAAACAACTAAAATCACGCAGTGTAATAAATAACATCGTGAAAGTTGCCTTAACCCAACAACAGATCTAAAACAAGGAAATATATAATCACGACAATATGCACTAAAATTCACAAAAAGAAAAGAAAAATAACAGAGCGGTAGAAAATGTCATAACACGAGAGAAAATCCTGATGGCCGAAATTAGCGATCCATTTAAACCCAGCACCACCAGCGAGGCGTGGAAAAATAAAAAAGAATGCCACTCACGCGAAACAGCCGTCCGTGCGCGACCCGATCGGCAACAAGAGCAGGAGGAATTCGGTGGTATGACAAAACGACGTTCCCTCGGCTAAAGTTCGTCCGGGGCTCATCGTCTGGCGCGATCACGGGTGTGGGAAGTGCCGTGAAAAATAATACCTTTCAGGTTTGTCGAGTGCAGGCCGCGTTCACGGGCCCCTGACGTCATCGTTACGCGCCGTTGGCGCGCTAACGATCGTTTTCATAAAATCGCGCGTGTGCCCCGCAAAAGGAGCGTGTGCATGCCCCGCAGGAAGCCGCCTTCGAAACGTTCACACCCGAGGCCGAATTCTCAAGGTCGTTGCACCGGCAGCGCGCAGCCGGGGCTGCACTTGACGCGCACGAGCGCTCTTCGAAACTTCCACCGAGCTCCATTCACGCCCCTTCCCCCTCCACCGGCCCACCATCTTCGTCACTCGCGCGCCACCTCTCCGTCGCTTCTACGGCGCATGCGCCGGATCATCGTTAAAAGTTCCCTTCGACGATTTATCTTCCTTAACCGCGCGCTCCATGCCGCGTGGGGTTACGGTGACCCACGATGCCCAGGCCGGCCGGGAAATTCTTCTTGAACGAATTCTTGTGTCCTTTAACTCGTTTCTTCTTCTTTTTTTCTCTTTTATTTTATTTGCGTGAGATGAAGTATGTAGAAGGAGAGCATCCAGTGGAGTGGGAATGGAGATTGCTTGGTTTTACAGTACAAAGTGATAGCACGCTTTGTAATTCTCGGTACTTCTCGAGTAACTTCAGAACGGTGTATCTCGACAGTGTATATCGTTTGATTGTAATTCAAATTTGATTTTACGGGGAAAGATTAGTACTGTATAAAACAATAAAATAAAATTATTTGTAGCTTTGTTATGATTCAATTTTTTAATTTGCAGTATATTTGAAATACGAAATTTTTATTTTATCACTTACCTTATATTAACTTCGTTTATGTTGCAATAAAATAAAATTATTCTTGTCAAAATGGCGAAGAATTGAATCGTCTAATTGCGTTTGTAGGTTTGTTGTAATTTCATTTTTTAATTTGTAGCATATGTTTAGTATTAATTCAATATTATTTAATGTTAGTCAATTTCTCTGAAGATTCTTTTTTCCTTTTCTTATCCATCGGTTAATCTGACCGGTCATGGTAAGTTTAGCGTCAATTGCGCGAAATTGCACGCGATAGGAAAATAAAATTCTCGTTGAACGAAGATGTCTCTTGGCTCGTTTCCGTTTATTTTTCTGTGAGACACGTATTTATGTGGAGGAGGAGCACGGTGAAGAGTAGAAATGTAGAGACGTTACTTGGTTTTAGGTTGTTAATGCTCGTCTGTTGCGTGGTATAGCTTTTCCAAATTGGTTTTCTCCTTTTTGCGTTTCTTTGCTTTTTCTGAGTTATGTGTCTCGAGTTAAATGTTGCATGGGGCACTAAAGGTTAAATTCTTGTTTGGACGAAGATGTCTCTTGACTCGTTCCTTTTTTCTTTTTCTTATGAGATGTGTTGAATGAAACTCTCTCGACTCGTTTTCTTTTATTTTTTTATTTTTCATGAAATATATATGTAGCAGAAATGTAGATTCCTTACTTCATTTTACCTTGTTAACCCATTTGCATACACAACACAATAACTATTATATATATATTTTAAATTTATTTACCGAACAATTATGTAAAAAAATAAATATTTATATTATAACATCATATAAAATGATTTTACATTAAAATATCTATAATTTTTGGATTAAATGTAAATAAGAATTCGTTTGTTAGGAACTCGAATTTCAATCAAATATTTAAAAGATTCTCTTTAGAGTGAACATGCAAATGAGTTAATGGTCATTGATTGTATCTATTATATATGACACGTGTATTTTATATTATTTTTTTTTCTTTTCTACTTTTTTCTATCTCTTTTTTGCTTATGTGTTTCGTGCTGAATATTATATAGGGCTTCCAAAAATAAACGAATTTTTACATCCTTTGGCTCAATTTTTCAATACAATATGTATGAAGGAAGTTCGTAGTATATTTAAAAACTGAAATTTCTGGCTTTTTCCAAAGATGTTAATTTCTTTCTCCAATTTTCTCTCTTATATACTTAGGATTGAATATTTTTAGTGGAAGATCGAAAAGCAAAATTCTTATTCTGAAAAAAATATGTTTTAATTTATTTTTCCAATGAAATATACATTCAGGTATACATACTAAGAATTTATATACTGTTTATTTTGGTGCTATTTATCAATATAATATATTTATTTATATTTTACTTATGAATTGTATTTATTCATATATACTTACATTTATTATTTATTTATTCACTTACTTAATCTTCCTTTTTCAAACAAATATTGTATTCTTCTCTGGTGTACGTTTTGACGTCCTTTCATAGATTGATAGATGCTTTTATTCTTCGTGTTAAGATCTCCAGAGAATGAGGTACTCCAACTGAAAAGATAAACATAGGTATAATAAATTAGTTCTTGAATGATACCAATAATATCGTGACGTTGGAGATAATGTGGAGAAAAATTATCTTAATTTAAGAGTGAAATGATAAAGAACGTGTTTCATTTATTCGTTATCATTCGTTTAATTTCGACCAATTAAATGAATCGGATTTAAGTATTTATTGAAGAAGACAGATATACTCTATCGTATCGCGAGTACTATAACAGTTTCGTATCGCGATAAGGAATCGTAAAAATAAAAGAAAACACGTAGAAATAGCTGTTATATCACTGATAAGTCCACGTTTCATGATAAACAACAGTTACGATATTTATCAGCCATTCTTCAAACTTCTGCAATCTTTTGCTTTCAAACAATGACGTACAGAGAAATTATCTGTGTCAGAAACTTCGATTATCAATCTTCCCACTTTTTCATTTCTTTTGTTCCAAGTCAAAATCCCGAATAATTACCTGAATTCCAAATTTTAATATTTCATAACAATATGCAACTTGTTTTATTTATATATATATAAATATATATATAACAAGAATTAAAAGAAGAAATGGTAATATTTAAGAAAAATAGCCCTTTCTATTTTTAAATGATTTTTGAAAAATTAGGGAACGAATTAACTTCACTGAGATTACCAAACTAGTCAAAATACTTTTCGAAATATCTCAAATTTAAATAATTTCCGAGTATCGAAATTTCCAAATTTTTGCTTCAAATTTAGCAGATTTCAAAATAAATCAGTCTTCTTGCGAAACAAAATTAGTATTTTAAGCTTCCAGAGTTTCGAAATGTTAGAAAACTTCGGATTCAAATTTCGAAAATTCAAAGATCAATTTTAGTTACACCTTTGGTAAAAAAATTACTATTCAAAAATTATAATAATTAAAGTGATGTGATGAAGGTAAACAGTATTAATATAATAAATAATAGCAGTAAATAATATGAAATCTAATATATAGTATATTTTTACAATATAGTGATCACGTTTCTACTTAAATAAATATCGAAGTTAATTTTGTCAGAAATATCTGTATATTTTGAACAATTTCAAAAATAAAATATCTGGAACCAATTATTTTCACTTGTTTGGTAAATCTAATGTTGACCATAACTGCGAAAGACTTTGGATAGCTATTTATCAATAATCACCCACAAAGTATTAATTGTCATTACCTTTCTATCTAAAGGATTAATTATAATTGTCATTATCCATTCTAATTTAATTTCTGGTACTTTAAACTTCATACATAAATTCTTAATTACAGATTCAACCTATTACATTCTATAAATTAAATACATGCATTATTTTTATATGCCAATTTAGTTAATTATAAAATAGATATGTTAAATTATTATACCTGTTTTATTTAACAGGTATAACGAACCATATAAATATATATGTGTAATTAGGATTATATACAAAGTTAATTCTATATAGGTAATTAAAATCATTTATGTACCTATACAATTAGTTCCATATGGGTAATTAAATTAGGGTATATTAATGACGTATAGAACATAATAAATTAAATGTAGTATATTTATAATTTCTAAATTAAATACAATATATTTACTATGTGTACTATAGCATGTAGTAATACATATTATAGTACACTTAATTTATAGAATATTTAAATATACAGTATAATATAATTTAACACTAGAACTAGCTGTCTGTAATGTATACCTAAATATAATTCACAAAAATATCATTAATTTATATCAATTAATATGATATAATGAAAATAAAAGGGCATACGTAATTGTCACTCTATTTGAACAAAAATCAGTATGATTTTCACCAAGAGCAGCTGCCTATTTTCAGCAATCGCGAAAATAAAGTGTCATTTAAAATACATTTTCACCCCCATGATAGTTCTAATGTAAAATATATAGTATATTAAATTTACAGCATATAACACAATAATTGTGAAATTAAACTCTATAATTAAATTTGATTAAATTAAATTAAATACAGAATTACAATATGAATTTAAGTAAAATAATTTAAATATAATTTAAATATAAATTGAATATAATAAATGAAATATAGCATATGACATATTTAACATATGCAATACAATAATTATAAAATTAAACTCTATAATTAATTTAAATTAAATTAAATATAGAGTGAAAATATAAATTTAAGTAAAATAATTTAAATATAAATTAAAATATAATAAAAGAAATATAGCATATGACATATTTAACATATGCAATACAATAATTAT
>NW_016909918.1:102993-277733 GCF_001483705.2 Eufriesea mexicana
AAACGCGTGTTAAAAATGTGCGTGTTTACGATTGATTAACAAACAGGAAGTAATTACACGTTATTACGCGTAGCATCGCCAACATCGTGTATTATTCAAATACCAATACGATTACTCGCGAGGCATTGTTTCTCGGAAGCTTCGTGGGCTGATTAGATAGTAACTAGAGAGACGCATACTACACCTTCCGATCCGTTGCACGACCAACGAAAAAGGGAATAAACGAGCGGAAGATAAGTACAATGTTGCCCGTTGGAGATAGGAACGAGGAGGAAAATCGCCGGTTCGTCGTTCCGCGAGCTTCATCGTTTCTTTTTCGTTCGGACGCTGGTCCAGGACATTGCGTTCTAATCACGCCAACGGAAATGCAGAATACCCATTACGTTAATTCGAAGTGTGGTAATAAAATTTCTAATGGCTTTGTAACCTTGACGTGCTTCTTTTCTCTTTTGTCTCGGAAATGGCCAACTCTGCGCTGGCCTCTCCGATGGATTTCTCATATTTCTGCTCATGTTTTATTGTACTTTTAATCTTTGTAATATTTCCCATATTTTTGGTATTTTTAATGTTTCTGAGATTTCTGATATTTTTAATGTTTCTAACATTAGATATTTTTGTGTATTACTATATTGTAGTAACTATGTATTAATATAAGTACCAATAGAAAAGTGCCAATTATATCAAAACTTTATAAAATTTCGAATTCTTATTTACAAACTACACAAATTGCTGAATTCTACTTCCCAGAATACAAAGCTAAGAATTTCTTTCCACAAGATCCAAAAATTAAAGAATTCTGCTTCCAGGAATGTAAAGTTAAAGAATTCCTTTCGCCAAAAGCAAAGAATTACAGAATTCTTCTTCCTAATATACAAAGTTGAGGAATTCTTTTGCTCAAAATACGAAGTTGAAAAATTCTTTTTCTTTGGCTCCAAAGTTAAAGAATTCTTCTTCCCAGAATACAAAGTTGAAGAATTACTTTCTCCAAAATCCAAAAATTAAAGAATTGTTCTTCGAAGAATACAAAGTTAAAGAATTCCTTTCCCCAAAATCCAAAAATTAGAAATTTCTGCTTTCCAAAATATGAAATTGAAGAATTCTTTTTCTTAGGCTCCAAAGTTAAAGAATTCTTCTTCCCAGAATACAAAGTTGAAGAATTCTTTTTCCCAAACTCCAAAAGTTAAAAAATCCTACTTCCCAGAATACAAAGTTAAAGAATTATGTTTCCTAAAATACAAAGTTGAGAAATTCTTTTTCCCAAACTCCAAAAATTAGAGAATTCTTTTTCAAAGAATACAAAGTTAAAGAATTCTCCCCAAAAATCCCAAAATTAAAGAATTCTTCTTCCCAGAATACAAAGTTAAAGAATTCCTTTCCCCAAAATCCGAAAATTAAAGAATTCTTCTTCCCAAAATACAAAGTTAAAGAATTCCTTTCCCCAAAATCCAAAAGTTAAAGAATTCTTCTTCCCAAAATACAAGGATAAAGAATTCGTTTCCCAAAAATTCAAAAATTCAAAAATTCTTTAAAATCAAAAGATTTCAAACCTTTACTAAAACTGTAAGGTAACTTTTAAGTCACTTTGCTATCCTGTATCATACAAAGACACAATTAACCTGCACCTTAATCCTCCACTCGGCCAATTTCCATGGTATCTCACGTTCTCTCCTCGGTTTCGAGCGATTCTCCAAGTTTATAACATCGTTACGATCCAGGCTTCATTTACGACACGGGTCGATTTGTCAAAAGCAGGGCGCCTAGTAGAGTTTCCGAGGGAAGGTACACAGAAGGTGATCAGAGCACCTGCTACGACGTCCCATGGCGCCCTCGAGGATCCCATAGACCGGTCGCAGCTAGCTCCCTCTCCGTTCCCCATTGGCTCTCTTCTATTTCTTCACCACACTCAGAACTCGTTCCTCGATAACACAAGCGGATCTTTAATGGCCTCATTCAATGCGCCTGGTCATCGACTGTACCATCTACGGGGGACCATAAACAAATACCTCTTCGTGAAAATTCTCGAGGAACGTTCCTTCATCGCTGGCAATCGCCACGTTGTCTTTCTCCATTTTTCTACCCCGTGGATTGATGCAGATTGGCTAAATGGAATTTCGTGTGATGGGGTTAGGTAATGCAGATGTCCTCTTCTTTTCTTTCCCCTTTTGTATAGTACAAATTGCGTTAGCGAACAATGGATCTAGGAAATATTTTTATTTTTATTTATTTATTATTTTTGAAATTATAGAATAGTGATGGTTAAACGGTATTGTTATAGTCATACTATTTTAGTAGGAATATGGGGGAGTTGTATCTTCTACTGGATTGCTATTTTACGTACAAATGGTGGTACTTGCAGTTTACTTGGGTTTCTTATTATTTGATTATCATTTTGCAAAGTAAATTCTGTTGAAATAAAAATTGAATTTTATATGTTTTGGAATATTTATTATCTTCAGTATGTGAAATATTTTGAGAATATTCTTCATGTTTAAAAATATCTAAAGTATATCAATCTAATATTGATTTAATAAATTGTTATATTTAATAAATCATTTAATAAAATTAAAAATAAAATTTATTTAATAGAAATAATTTAACAAAAATGTATAATTTAATAAATTAATTATTCAAACTGTTTTTTACACATTTACCTTTCTTCTAAATTCTAAATATCTGTTAAGTACTTATTTTTTAAAATATCCTAGATAAATCTCAAATATTTATTTTGTTGAATAGTCTAAATATTTTTTAAATATTTATTTTCCTGAATATTCTAAATATTTCTAAAAATTATATCTATTTGAAATAGATTAAAAAATATTCAGGGTTTCCTAATTATTTATTTCCTAATATTAATTATTCAAATTATTTTTTGCACATTTACTTTTTTAATCATTCTAAATATCTGTTAGGCATTTATTTCTTAAAGTGTCCTAGATCAATTTCAAATATTTATTTTCGTGAATATTCAAAATATTCTAAATATTTCTGAAGTATTCCAACAAAGATTCCTTTATTTTCAAAGCTCCATATTCAAATGGGTTTTCCACTTCGCATACAAAACTTCAAAAATTCTTGCATGTGATTCTTGCAATTTCAAAATCTCAACTACTCCAATCCACTTCACTAAAATATATATATACAAAAATTGAATTCCTCTTTACCACACCTGTACCATACTTTGAAAACTCTCGTTTCCCGTCTGCAACTTAGAATTCCGAAAATACCTTCGAACGTTCGAACGTTGCACAATCGGAATAATTTAAAAATATCTTTACATAATAAGATTGCCCTCGCAACACAAAGCTTCGAAGACGATCTAAAAATACGCGAAATAGAGTAAATGCCAATAGAAATGCCGCAATTTACAAAGGAGAACAAAATATACGAAAAAGAAAAAAATGGAGAACGAATATCGAGAAAAGATAAATTTCAAATTCAAACTCTTGACACGTCTTCAAACAAGCAGTTCCCTCGATATTCCGATATTTCAACATTTCGTATCATTTTATCGCTCTTACGAGCTTTACCATGCTCCTCGAATTAACACAGCTTCGATCCATTTATTTTCCCACTCGTTCATTTGCTTTCGCTGCCTCTCCCATTCCATTAAAATCGAATACGTTTCCAGGGAAAACCGATTTTGGACCGTTTGAGGGAAAAGCCGGTTTTTCGTGGAATCGATACAACTTTCAGGCGAATCGTACAATAAACAACGTGAATGATTATTTCTAATATCAGAAGATATTAGATTTACGTTGAAGGAATAATAATAATTATTTTTGATTTGTTTACGAACATTCGAAAATGTTGCTTTGATTTCGGTATTTCTGTGATGGATTTTTGAAATGGATTTGATAATTTGAAAATTGTTTCGTTGGGAATGAAAAATTCGTGGGAACAAAAATTGTTTTGTTCTGCTAGTTTTTTATTCTGTATAATGATTTTTTTTGGAAAATAATTGGTAGTTTTTCTGATCGAGAATTTAATACGAATTTTTTGCTGTTGGTGAAGAATAATTGCTTAATCGATTAGGATAATTATTCATTTCCCGTTATCGTTAGTAATAGAATGCAAAGTAATTTTTTTAACCATTTAATAGGTTTGATTTGTATAATATAATGTCTGTTAATGATAACAAAATATGTACTGATTACATAATTTAACAATCATGAAAGTTTTTATAATCTTTTTATTACCATACTATAGTACTTTTATAAGTACAGTAATCGATAAGAGATAATTGATTTATTATTGAAAAAAATTTGATCGAAGAATAAGTATTTTTACTTTGTTTAAAAAATTATAAAGTTAAAAAGATTTTCAAGATCTTTGCTATACTACATTTATTAAAAAAAATTTTATGGATTCTTTTGTCATAAAGAAATAAAAATACGGGATATAAATAGTAAAAATAAAATAGGTTAACAATTTTCAACCTAAATCGAAACTCGAAGATAGCCATTCATCGCAGACCATCATCGTAGTCACGATCATCATAGCGCGACGTTTCGCGCCTATTTATAGCGTGCCAGATCAAAATTGTATCGTGAAATGTGATTCGCTAAATTACGCGTGCACCTAGGTCACGTATAAATACGCGAATAATATTAGGTACCAGCGAAAGTACTAACTACATTTGCATTAGTTTAATTAAACCAAAATTTGATACAAATGCATTACTAATTAGTAAATTAATTAATTATAATTGCAGACTAATTATAACGAAGTATAATTATACAGTTGCAAGAAAATAGAAGTTGTTGGTAAAACTAAATTAGAAAAATATTTTTAAGCAGATACATAGTTTTATTCGTTGACTAATAAATTAAGAAAATATTCTCTTAATTTATTACTAGGTTTAGGTCTGAAGTTAGCTTCGCTAAAAGGAACTAAAAGTATCGATTAATCGGTATAGTTAATAAACTAAAATATTAAATATTCATTTGATAAACATTGCCGAATATAAGTTACTAAATGTATAATGCATTTTTAAGCAGCTACATAGTTTTATTTGTTGATTAATAAATTAAGAAAATATTCTCTTAATTTATTACTAGATTTAGGTCTGAAGTTAGCTTCGCTAAAAGGAACTAAAAGTGTCGATTAATCGGTATAGTTAATAAACTAAAATATTCATTTGATAAACATTGCTAAATATAAGTTACTAAATGCATAATGCATAAGTTATATTCCTCTTGAAATTGCTTATCCTTTTTACTAATAAATCGCAAGAATTTTTGAATAGGTTATGTCGCGTGGAATTACGCTTCGTCCGTGCTTTAAATCATGCAGCATTATATCTTTATCTACCATAAATGTTTCTTTATAAAATTGCCATGGAGATTGTACATTTGCACGCTTTTACTACACTCTTACGATTTTCCAGCTTTTAAAGTGTCTCCTTTTACGCCTACGGTTATTACTACTCGCTTCCTCTAGCGCCATTGCGCAGACGGCGTGCGCACACGTAATGCTCGTTTTACGCTTGGCCCTCTGCAACGCCATCTGGCTCGAACGTTGCACGGTTATGTACCCGTGTACACCTTCCACTCGTTTATTATTTTATCTTATCCATATATCGTTCATCTATCAGCGAGCAATTAATTTGTAACAATTATTACTTTCCACTCCACCTATTAAAATACGTAATTGAAAACGTGTCGTTGGAGAATAATAATTTCTGACCAGTTACTGGCTCTTTTCTTTTATACTCGCACAATATTAATTACTATTAATTACTAACTGGAAACACGTTGATATAATATTAATAATAATTATTATATTGAACCCGATTTAACAAAAAAGTAATATACAATATAGACGGTATAAATTAATTTTATCATTAAACTAATAATTTTTACTAATTACGAAAGAGTAACTAGTCCAAAACTGGCCATTTTGACCAATTTAGTAAATCCAGCCACCTATTCTCGACAAACGACAAAGATATCCGACGAAACCTCGTTCGACCAGACCATTTACTCCACGCGACATCGCGATACCGAAACCTAACCTCCAAATCGATCCGACCACTCCTTCCCCTCTCCGCATTTATGCATTATTAATTCCACTTAAAGAACCGTGTGAGCCAACGTCGCCATAACTCACCGGCCAATTAACATATTAAACCGAACCCTAATCACCTGCTATCCATGAAAGAAGACGGAAATCTGGCCGAAAGCGAGCCGCGTGTCGCGGAATATTTACGGAGGCTCGAATATCGTCACGTCGCCGGAGGACGGCCAAACAAGGTGCAAAAAGATTTGTATGCCGCCGTGTGGCTTCCTCTGCGCGCTCTATTCAGCCGGAACAACTCGCGCGTTGGTACCGGGCAGAATTTATTATATGGAAGTCGCCATCGACGCTTGTAAATAATCGGGGCCCGGTGACGTGCGAGATTAAGCCGCGATAATTGGACTATCGTCGTCGACCATCGCGTACACCGTGCCCGACATTATTTATCGGGACGCGATGCCAGCCGGAATGAATCACGTGGCGCTATTATACCCCGACGTCTACGCGGAACGTCCTCTGGATAATGCAAGTGGGCCTGAAAATAGACGTGTTCGTCATGGGTAGGTGACGACATCGCGATGTGGGCCCGTGGCCGGACGTCCAGTTAGTCTCGTGGGCGTCGTGTTCGTGCAACTGTTTTCGGCATTTCTGGGCATTTTTCGGGTCTTTGATGATTTTAGCGAATTTTTGGTGTCGGATGGCGGTGCATAGTGTATAGTATAGTGGGTGTATAAGTATAGTTTCTTTTCTTCTCACGGATTTTTAAGTTCATCCTTTTTCTTTTTCTATGTCTGTATTTTAATAACGCACTCGTGGTAATATGGGTCCAATTTTTTGTGAAAATTTTTTATTTCGCGTTAGTTTTTTTACCGAATTTTGTGTAAGATTGTATATATTTGAATTTTTTGGAATATCACGTTTTTGGATTTTAGCGGATATTTTGGTGTTGACAGTGTATAGTGTATAGTATAGTAGGTGAATAAGCCTATTTTTTTTTCTTTTTACGGATTTTAGATGTTGACGGTGTATAGTGTATAGTATAGTGGGTGAATAAGTACATTCTTTTTATATATCTTTATTAATAATGCAATCTTGGTAACATGGTTCCGATTCTATGTAAAATGGTTTTTATTTCGTGTTATTTTGTTTGTCAAATTTATTTAAAATTGTATATACTTGAAATTTGTGAAATATCCATTTTTTAAAATTTGGATCCCGATACGTTATTGAGTATCGCAAATATGGATTATACTAAATTGATAATAAAAAATTTGGGAATTTTTTATCAAGTTTTGTAAAATAATTTGTCGAAGGATTAGTAGTCTTTTGTTTTTAATGAAATTTTTGTAAGTTTGTACTTACTAATTTGTACTCTGAGATAGAGAAAGCTGTCAAGCAAAATTTAAAGCTGGAAAAAATATTTAAGCTTTGACTTAAATTCGACTTCTTCTAATAATTATAATAACTTATAATAATTTTCAGAAATCTATGAGTTTATCTTCAATTATTTGAAAAAATAAAATAAACATAGATATATCTTTTTGGAACTTTGGAATTGAAGAAATTACTTATGTACGTTCTGCTTAAGTGCTCCAACCGTGTGTGACGTGTCAAATCTAAGTTAGGACCAAGTTAAGAAGACTGTTATAAATAATTAAGCAAACAGTAGCGTTTATATTACGTTAATGTAATACTTACGTGGATATTTACGCCATTTTGGTGTTAGTCAACAGCTAAAAATAATTCGGAAAAATATTTTCTTTGTCTTTACTCCTTATTATCGACTCGTAAGGACCCAATAGATAAGAAAACGAAGTTCTACGTCGGAGAAGAAATTCGAACATCACTGATAACGTTTGAACACGTGGTCGTGGATAATTACTTGTAAATAAATTTCGTGGTAAACATTTTGTGAGCTTTTTCAATTATTTTGTTCTTTTCTTTATAAAACGAGCATTAATGAATTAATTTTAAAAAAATATGCACTTGAAAAACTATTCTCTTATAAGTTGGAAAAATATTGGTGAAAATAAGCATTTCAACAAAAATTGTAACAATTCTTGCTGCCATTAAATATTTTTATTATATAATTTTTAGATAAAAAGGTGAACACTCTTATCAAGTGGCCATGAAATTTCTAATGTTACTATCATTACAGTTGCAAAATATTTAGTTTTACTTATACAATATTTTAATTTAACAATATCGTACTTCTTTTGTTTATTGTCAATTTATACTTACCTAATATATTCTTCAATGAATAAATACTTTAAAAAATTCAAGTATATATTATTTAAGTATATTTATACTTGAATATAAAAAGAAAAATACTCCAAGTTTATGTAAAAAATCGTCGATTGATTTTGGCATAAAAATTAAAAAAAGTAATATCACTTAAATAAAGAAATATTTTTTGGAAACAATATTAAAATTTGCTTATTGTAAAAATATTAATATTTCATTTTCAAATATGAAGGCACGACGAAATTTGTTTTTTAATATCCCGCTATAATTTGGTACTTCTGATAAAATGACGAAAGTAATAGGTACAAAAACGTTATTTATATGACTTTGTAAATTTTGTACTTTATATTCAAATTTCCTTTTAAACGGTATTTTTAATTCTTCCAGTTTTAGTCTCTATTTATTTGAGGCCAACGAACTCTATTAATATGATTCCAAGAACCAACAATTTATGCATGCAATAAAACTTACTAGAATATAGAAAACATAAGTAATTATTCGTGTTTCAATTTATCTCTGTCAGAACTCTATATTTATCTTTTTACATTCCTCAGTTTTGAACCATCCATTGAATTGATTAACATCGCTTCAAGGATAATCCTTAAAAGATATTTAATAGGATTTCAGAATCGAAAATTTCATTCGGAGTACTAAAAAAAATGTATCAAATTTCATATTACTTTATTTTATTTCCCTATCGAATAACATATAATTGACCACATCGAGGAATTATATACTAAATTTTTTAATTCCTTAATAATAACAGGCAATTATGCAATAATTTATTTACACTAAAGAATTAAATAACATGTTTTTTAAATAATATTGCAAAAGAAAATTATTCTATCGATATCTTCTAATTATTACCTAATTTAATTATTACTTAATTTTCCCAAATTGCACCTCGCAAAATTCCCCCTCCCCCCCTTTTGACATTAAAACGGATTCTCAAAATTTTCCCAAACCGTCAAAAAATTGAATTATTATTTCAGCAAGTTTGATCGAAGCCCAATTCCGAACAGCTTGCTCCATTAATTTCGCCCAAGTGGCTGGTAATGGTCGCAGCTTGTAGCGAGTTGTCCTACAAGTCCCCTAATAACGTGCTCCAATTAGAGGTCTGATTTTTAAAGCCAACGTTGCCGCGGGATTTCAAGAGCACTGTAATTCATACGGTCCACATAAGAGAATACCTGTGCCGGCATCAATGAATTCGTGAAAGCCATCGTAACAGGTTGAACCTTCGACAAGTTTCCATTTACGGACCTTTTTTCGCCTCCGTCAGTAGTCTGCTATGCAGACGTCCAAACTATATAATTCAGACGTTCCACGAACTTCCCCCACCTCGGCGCGCGCCGAGCGACAACTAAAAGGAAATAGAAAACATAAAACGCCGGGTAAACTCGAGACTTGCACGTCGCGCGTTTCCTAATGGTTAATTAAGCTTACATTGAATTTCCTATTCGTCACCGTCCTTATATTACGGTTAATGAGTCCGTCAGTGAAGCCCGAACGGGACGCGGGGCATGGCAGTGGGCCTAACGTGCCAGTGATTTACCGTCCATAAAGTTCGGGAGTTCTATTTTTGCCTCCTCCTACCTCATCTAGAGCGAGAAGAAGCCACCTCGCTCTCCTCTGCCTGTACGCGCAGCTTCCGCCGCGACTGCAGCTCCGAGAGAGAAAGAAACGAGAGAAAATGGAGGGAGCGAGCGACAGAGACCTCTCTGGCCCACTTGCCGTGACTTGACTCGTCGAGTCGACTCGTTGCACTCGACTCCGTGTGTTGAAACCAGTCAAGTGACGTCACGTATAATTAGTTCTTTCATTCCCTCTCTTTCCCACTCTTTCCCTCTTTCTTCCTCCCCCTCTCGCCCCTTTCCTCACCCCCCATCCCTCCGTTCCGAGTGTCGTTTCTATTCCAACGAGTCTCCGTCGTTCCTGCTCAGTGATGTAATTGAATCAGTCTGGAAGATTAGCAGTTTTAGGTTCTGATAACGACAGTTGCATAATCGATGTCATTTCACGTGTCGATCACTTTATATGTACGAGAACCTCGGGCAATTTGCGTTCAACGGAATCGAAATTGCATGGTAATCCTTGGTATGAAAGCGTTTTATCGCCTGGAGATACGGTGATGCTCGGTAATCTTTCATCTAGGGACAAATTGCCCGCCGCCCGAGAATTCCCTAGCGTCAAGTATAGAAGTATCTCGTTGACGCGATATTTAATCAGTTAACGTTTCCATATGTTACAAGTGACTATTTATATTCTCGCCATGTGTGGAAGATACGTTTAATTCGTTTCTAAAGGCACCACGATCGTTAAACGCACCGTTTTTCCCTAGAAGGAGTAATTTATGACGTTAAGGAAAAATGATATAACCACAGTGTACGGAGAGAAACGATCGGAGTGGTATATACGTTTGTTCGCCCAAATCCATCGATCACGGTGCACGCAGAGAGTTAATTAAACAGGTGTTTTTCCAAGTGCCTACTAAAATGCCATCCGGTTACGCTACTGGCTGTCCCACTCTCGGTGTTTCTCTTCGTCTCTGTCTAACACAGGGAATTCCCCCTTTTCCGTCTCGCTCTAGGTCTCTCCTCAACCGTTCTCCCCGCCACGCTTATCTCGTCGTGGCTAAAAATAGACCCTGTCACGGCCATCGGCGACATTTTAAAAAGTTAAAGCCGCACAGGCCGCCGGACGACGAGCTTCGAACCGAGCCCACGAACGAGCGAATTAGCGCCTCCTCGTGATGCCGCCATTGACCGGTGGCGCCTCCTCGCGAGCTCATTTTACCTTCTGCTCCTCCACCTGTTGTTCCCAGTGAATCATTTTCCTGATCGACTCCGTCGGTACGTACGAAGCACGCCGTGTCTTCTCATCGACCGACCTATTATCATCCTTTGTCTAAATTCGAATATCGAAATTTTCTTTGTCTTCCTCGTTTTATAACGTTTTAAATTTTAATAAAATATATTCTAATCGAAGAACGCGAGATTCGTGAGATAAAATAACCTATATTTTTCCCTTTCTTTGTTTTAAATACTTCACTTTATGAACCTTTGTATGTGAGACATTAATGAAAGCGGAAGTCGAAGAATTTAAATATTTAAATTGTCCATATATTGTTATATATATATTCTTCTTTTTTATTGTGGATGCTTGTGAAATAATAGAAAATTGGAAATTAATTCGCACTACTATAAAAATTACTTTTAGGCTCCAAACACAAATTAAAAATTTTTTCTTTTTTTGCAAATTCAAATCAAAGGTATTTTGAGAAAAAAAATATTCTATCTTGTATTTATTTTCAGTACAAACGAAATACAAACAAAAAAGAATACAATATCATTATGTGATGAATTACCCTATACCTCAAATTTTCACAAGACTCATGAATTAAAAATTTTTTAAATTTCATAATATCCATATAGTTAATTGAATATTATAGATTCTCACTGTATTATTCAACTTTTCAATACTTCAATTCATCAAACACAATTTTTTTCACTTGTCGAAGAACAATTTGAGAGCAAAAGAATTCACTATCTATAAATAAATTTATAGCAACAAAATTCCATAAATAATAACATAATTTGATGAATGTCATTAATGATATAATCAACATATTTTTCAACTTTAGATTAATGTTAATAGAACAACAATTGAATCAGAGCATATTTTATTCGTGTAGAGTTCAATTTTTCCTTTATAATAATGAATTTCATTTAATCAAATTATTTTCTGTTTTCAAAAGACTACAAAAATTAATTTAAAATAACTTTTGAGAATGAATTTAATGAAAATTAGTTTCTTTTTTTATCAAAATCCTTTTCTGTCATTTTTCATCCTCCTTTTGGTCATAGTGTGATATAGTGTTGGTATTTGTAAACACATTTTCACTTTACACTCCAGATACACACTTGCACTTCCTGTTTATATTCGCAAATTCCCTGTGTTTATTACACGTCTTATCTATCCAATGGTCTATTAACGACTGGAACGATACAGCGAAAATATGTTTTGTGTTCCTAATCTCATTATTTCAATAGATTTCAAAGGAAAGTCATCAATCATAATTATCAATTTAGGTTGGGTAGTTATCGATATATCGAGTGATGCCTGATCGCAGATAACATTACACGTGATAGAAGGTTGCCACATGTTTATAAAGTGAGATATTCGTCATAGAAAATGCTATCTTTATTCCATAAGAATCTTTTGTAAAAACGTGGATATCTCTTGCATGATATGTAGATTCATATTTGTTCATTTTTCACATTGTAAAGTTCAACTTTGATTAAATAATGTTAATATCAACAAATATTAATATCAGTAAATGGTATGTCAATAAATGATATTGATATTAACAATATTGATAGTAATAATATCAATAAATAATATCAATTGGAATGTAAATTAATATTAAATTAGTTAATTTATTAATTAATAAGTTCATAATTTAAATATATATAATAAATACAAAATAAACATTTTATTCCTGAAATTAATTAATATGACATTTATAGTAAAATTAATTTTCTTTGTTCTATTTATGTAATAAAATTCAGTTATTATTTTATTATTTTTAATAAAAAAATAATAGTATTTTTATTTTTAGTATTTATTATTCAGTATTGTTATATGGCGTTCACGGAGTGAATAATTAATTTTATCGATTTTGAAATGATATATAATAATTTATATCATATTTCACAATCAAAGAAAAATATATAAATAATAAGGATGAAAGCGAAATCAATCTTATGGCTTAGAAATTTAGAACCACTTCTATTCCTTAACTAGATAATACATTTCCAATTAATATTTCTTAACTTCTTTTTCGATATTATATTCAAGTTAATTGGTAAATTAAATTCGATAAGAACCATCTTCGATTAACGAAATCAATAAAAGTACTCTAATAGCAATCAACAGGAAATATGATTGCAAAGATATCTCTGAACAATAACCTTGCTCTCATCGTATTTTGCCCAACACCGGAAACTATAATTGAAACATATGCAACACATCACTCTTTCATTAAAATTAAATCCCTTAGAACAAAAATAAGGTTAAGACCCGCTATACACTCGATAGTCCTTAGCCAATTGGCAACCTTAATTTGCAACAAATTTCAGAACGTCCATTACACATACAGTATGCAACAAAGTGATAGCACATTTACTTCAAAATAAATATAAAACTCAGCAAAAAATTGGAATATTTTCAAAAATACAGTAAAAATTGATATCTTTTATTTCATCATATTCTATTTTAATGATTCCCAACCTAAATTTTAATTCTAATTTTATTTTCAATTTTATTTTCAATTTTAAATATTCTCACATGATACATAAACTGAGCCAAATTATACACCAAATTTGCAATAATAATAGTAATAAATACTATATGCAAACTAATGTGTGACTTGATTACATATTAATTAAGTGATAGAATAAGATTGGGAACCACTATCCTAAATCTAAATATTTAACATCCTAAAATAATATATTATTCTTACCGTGCATACATTATAATGAAATGTATTGTACATTATATATAACAACGAATAAAGATTATTTCTAAATATTTACTGTATCAAAAAAAATTAATAAAAAGATAAAATATCGACGTAATCAGTTATGCAACAATGAAATAAACATTTTAATTACCCACACAAGAGTTAATTTTAATTTTCAATTAAATTTCAATCATGCATAGGTTAATTTTCAAGATGAACGAAACACCCTATATAGTTGCTAAAAGTCTAGGGTATTTATCAGTCGATTTCGTAACTTCTGCCAAATCGAGGCGACACGTGGCCCGAGGCATCCCTAGAGATTGTCCCCACTTTAGGTACATATTAGTAAAAGTGACATGGGTAAATGGAACGACTTCCTTTCTCCCACCTACATGAACATTCGAAACGTTGCGTAATCATGGTCTCTCGAAGCTATTACCAAAGAGCACAGGTAATTTTTTTTGTCTCAATGGGACCATTCCCTCTGACCTCGATCCTCTCTAAAGATCGGTATAGTGTTACGTAGGATCTCCTGTTTCAATTTTTGCTCTTCGATTTTTGACCTTGTTCACAGGGAAGGACGATTTGGAAAGACGTTTGAGTTTATCGACGGAGAAGTTTGAGTGATGGGTTTCGCATTATGGAAATTATGGTATTATGGTTTCGTACAAGATTATCCTATTTTATAGCTATATGCAGAGAAATAAATAATAATAAATATAATAAATAAACATTAATAAATATTAAAAAGTAATATATTATATATATATGAACAATTCATATTTATATTTATATATTATTTTTGGGATTAAATTGTAAATAAAATAATATAATATTGTACATTATTTTTATAATCATTTCTTTCATATTTTTAATAATTAATCTTTATCAATTTCAATAATTAAATTTTTCATAATTTTAATTGTACTAAATTCCAGAAATAATTTCATTTTCTTGTATTATTTTATTTAATACGTGATATATATTTACTTACACCCGAAAGTATTTTCAATAGCATGTTCGACAAATATCAATATCTCCATCTTTTCACTTAAGAGTGAGTTAAAGAAACCAATGAAAAATGTACGCTTGAAATTCTGATTTATTGCTCGAACGCGAGAGTTGATTATAAATTTTATTTCTCGTTTTTATTTCATTTTTAGTCGTATAACGTATATGAAGTGAATATCCAACCACCGGACCACATATTTTCTAAGTGATCGATCAAGGACTTGTACTTATTCGTACGTGCTTCATTTCACGCATCAAGTGTGTCGCTTTCGCTTTCAAACTCGCTTAACAAGGAAACGCGATCGTTCACTGCTACATTTTTCATGAAACGAAAAATTCTAACGTTTCTACCATTAATTTAATAATACATTGCCATTTTTTTTATAAATACTGGATCCCATATAAGTCAAGTAAATTCAAAACTTAATGGTAACAGTGAGAAAAATATACATATTAAAAATGGAGGATGAAAGGACAAAAAATAATTCAAAATGGTGTAAGAATATTCTACTAGAATATTATAAATTTAGCATCGTCTAATTTGTAATTATTTAAGAAAGGCAATTAAAAATTACAAAGAAACTGAAAAGTTCAAAAAATTAAACAAAAATGTATAAAATAGGAAGTTTTGGAGAAAATAAAAACAAAGAAAATTTGTACAAGAATTTAAAAAGTTACAAATAGAATTCCCTCAATAATATGAAAAAATAGTTTTAATTTTACTACTATTAAAATATCTAAAAGAAGATTTGCAAATTAAATTAAATTCTACTTCCTTATCAGGGCTTCAAAAATATTTCCTGAATTATACTGAATCTTCGACAAAACCATTAAGAAACTTGTCTAAAAGACTAATAAATAAAAATAAAGCAATGAAAAATTTCCCAAAATGGCGATTGTAATATCGTCTAACGCATCTTTCGCAATAAAAAGATTATTGATGAACGAAAACAGCGTCGCGCGTACCGTGCACCTAACCTATACGCTTGAACGAAAAATATCGATCGAACCGTGGACGTGTATAACAATTGATCGTAAAACGATCAGATTCCACCACCTAGCGCGACGAAATGACGAAAAGAAAGGGAGTCTAAAGGCTGCAGGCGAACAAAGGAACGAAAGCTGGCAAGAAACGCTCGATCTGAATATTGTTTCCAAGAGCAACGAACTTCGACGGTAAACTGATTCCGGCACGCTCGTTCGATATTCACACGCGTTTATCGCGCGGGATCGGCTCGCGTCGACATAAAAATAGCCGTCGTTTTCATTAAACCGTTATCGACCGTACGTGGAACGGGCCGGTGTACTCGTAAAACCGAAAGAAAACGAATCGACACAGCGCGGCACAATACACTCACCTCGACGTTAAACCGTCCGCGAACGTGCTACGTTTTCCGCTTCATCAACTCGTGACGAGTGATCGACCGTCGGTGGATGAACTTATCGCCTGCTTTTCTTGTGAGTGGAATGCACTTCGACTATTTCGCCGGTTCATTCGCGTGAATCGATCGGAGACGGTACGTGAGACGCGACGTTTATCGTGTTTCGTAGTTTCAACCATCTTTAATGTTCGCAGTGCGCAGCGCCACCACGCATCTCGTATTATGGTGTGTCGAAAAGTGCCACTGCGCGACGTGCAATCGATATTGCGTTAATAATTTTTTTTATTGCCAATATCTTTCCTCTTTAGTTTTTTATTGTAAAGCACGAGTATCGTTGCGAATTCGTATGTGTGAGCATGTGCAGTGTACGGCAGTCGGTAGAATCGCAGAGACTATTAAAAACAGAAAAATAATACGATCACGCTGTTTGACACTTGTTCTGATTTCTGTAATCGTGGCGCGCAAACGGTTAACCTCAAATGCCGCGAATTTCGTCTCACGAAGAGATATTGTTATTTGGCCATTTATACACTTTTCTTGAATTTCTACATGGTTTTGATTGACCATACCGTTTGACACTACTTTGGTGAGTCATATATTTGATCATTTTTTCCATTCCTTTTGTCATCAATCAAATGTTTGCGATGTACAAATTTTCAAATTTAGATAACCCTGAATATTTAAGTTCTTGTTTAATTCAATTTTAATTGTGTTTAAATTACAACCCTTGGGAATTTCTATTAGAAGTTTTATTATTATTATGGAAGTTATATGGTAAATTAATTAATGAAAATGTAATGTATTTAAAGAAGGGGATTTAAAGAATTTTTATTTTAGGTTATTTTTTATTTCAGGTTATTTTGTACTGTATTATATAAGTACTTTTAATTATCAAAATAGGTGTCTGTTTTTTGTGCTTTATAATTCAAGATGTTTCTTTGTTATCGCATTAAATAGAATTAATTTAAACAGAATTGTTGTATACATGTATATACTTTTAAGGTTGTTTAACGACCTACAATCTTAGTTAGGGATTTGCGTCTGCTTTCGATACCCGTTGGCTTGTAGCTTAATTGATTAAATGTTTCTTTGTGTTTGATTAGACTGAATTAGCAGTATCAAGTATCCTTTATTCGACATAATAAAAGAATGAAAGCTCAATTAGTTATTTATGGCTTCACATTCTATTTTACATTTTACATTGTTTTTCTTGTTCTACATATAGACAATTATCCTTTTTGTTTAATTAAACAAGGAGATTAAAATTCTACTTAATTTTTCGTACTTTTCTCGCCATATTTAATTTTGGAATTACTTTATCATTCTTGTTTTTATCATTTTGCTACTTTTTTACATTTGATAATATTTCAAAGTGGTTATTGATGCTAGATATGAATTGTCTAGTTTTAATGCAGCGATATAGCACGACTGATCTAATTCAGAACTATATTACTTTAAATATAACACATTCCACTATAATCTCGAATTCTTTTGAAGATTATCTTAGATATTTCTTCACGTGTGACATTTTGAAAATTCAATTTTAGAAACTCTGAATTATGTACTTTAATTAGCGTTCAAAGTTAGAAAATCAAATTTTGAGAAAAAAAAATTCAAATTTAAATGGAAACGCGAATTTTATGATTCGTCGACTATTTGCATTAACATACAGTCCCAGCGGAATAGAGATAAGAACCGAAACAACATTGGTGACACGATAAATTCTTTCTTTAGTTCATCGAATAGTCCGATTCAACCTTGGCGCTCAATTAACCGTTTTCGTCATGGCGGCATAGCGAGGGTGGCGACGCAATGAAAGAACAGTCGACCAGTTTCCACTTATATTTAACACAAGTTAAACGTGAACTGGCTGAACGATCGTTTCGCAATTTTCTTGAAAAATTATTCGAATTTGTGATGGTTTTTAAATAATTTTTCTTAATTTTTGAGAAAAATCTAAATTAATATTTTTGCTTCTAGCACTATATTCTACGTTACATTAAAGCTTTATTTTCTAAATTTTTCCTAAAAATATGTTAGTTATTATAAGGAGATACTGTATCGATGTAGATAATACTTTTTATCGTACCATTCGACTATTTGATTTTTATCCAGTGGTATTTTGAAATAGATTTAAAAAACTCATTCTAATTGTCTGAGATAATCACGATTGAAACCTCGATAGTTGTGATTTAATTTTGGATAATGACAGCTAAGGTATTTTTACGATTCTTTTGAAGATTTTGTAAAATTTGATTTAGAATAATATTGTAGATATAGTTCTAAGTTATATAGGAGAGATAAATAAGATATTCAATATAAAATATACTTTACACAAATTTTTCTTACAAGCCTGCCTAGAAAATTTTGCAATTTAATTATTTCCATCAAAAATTTAGTTTCTTTTTTAGGTATTAAGTAGTATTCTGGTAGTTCCTGTATACACAAACACATACACATATATATTCAATACATATAACACTAGACGATCTTCTTTACTTTTTAAATGGTCAAACAACTCTATAATTTAGTTACCTGCTTCATTTAAATTAATTATTTATTTGCAAATTTATAAATACAGGTATTCCACTTATATTTTTCTTTCATTATGACATTAATAACGTTATTCAGTTTTCTAACCTATCATACATAGCTCAATATTAACTAAAAAAAAGAAAGTAAGGAATTACTCCTGATATAATTAAAAATTACAACTATTAAGTTTCAAATTATTTTTTTTAAATGATTCAGAAATAGAAAAAGAACCTCGAATGCTTCTGCCTTCTTAGATTTTTTTAAACAAAATTTCGCAGTACATATGAAAGGCTACGCCAATGTCCGATCACGACGGATACGTCGCGTGCACGAGATTAATTTAACCATTTTATATTGATGGACCACGCCTCCTCGTTTCAACGTTTGACGAAGTAAATCGACGAACCTCGGTACTGTCTTCTCGGTGATTCGACGAGATCCGCATCGGTAACCGGATCGAAAGGAAAAGACCATCCAGCTGAAATTTCCATCCGTTTCCGCCTTACCATTCGAAGTAAAGTAGAGTTACAAGAAAACCAACATCAAGAAAAATTTTCTGTATTATAAGTGTTCCATATCCAATGAACAAACATTTAGTTGTTACAAGAAAGCATGATTTATGAAAAAAATAAGAAAAGAAATGTCAAAAGATCCGAAATATTCCACTAAAGAATACTAAATATATATCTACCAATTTTCAAAAAGGTTTATGCACAAAACTAATACCAAATTACGTACGTATAATGCTACTTTTATTACAAAAATAGTTTCACATTGAAATAATTTTATTTCCATCACAAATGCTATAAACTGAGAAAAATATATACTACCAACTTACAATTATTTCCTCAGAAAATGCAAGGTATATATCCAATACAGAAATTTATGTGCATTACCAATGCAAAGTCTATAAACTATCTCTATACCAGTTTTCCAAGATATTTCTCAATAGATATTAATCACAAGAAAGGTCTAGCTACGTATAATTCGTTCGCAAAGGATCGAATCGATCGTATATTCCCTGAACACGACATAACCTCAACAACTTCCATTACACGTCCTATAAAACAGAAGAGCTGCTGGCGTCATATTTCACGTGCATTTCCCGAAAAGATGCAACGAACGTGACTAATGCAAAACCGTATTCACATCGCGAATGCAGTCACGCGTTCTGCATAAGATCCGCGACGTTCCATTGAGCAAATCCGTAGCCGGGCAACGGCGCTTGCAAAACGATGTCTGACTCGCGCTGGCATCCCTTGGCCGTCGTCTGCGCGCATGCGCGGGCCGCGCTTGCGCAATGGAAACGCGAAGGTTTCGGCGAACGCCGCTTAAATAATTCAAACGGGACTGTCCCGCGGTGGACTCACTGCTTATTCGAAGGATCGTGCCTACGTGCTGCGTTGTGGATACGCCTTAAGAAACGCGGCAAGGTCTCCTTTCGAGACCACGTACTCATCCTCGTCGGATCAGTGCCAGCGTTTTTCTTCTATGCGCGGATTTATGAAACGTAAATTGTACTTTTTATGAGTAATCGTGTCCAGAACTCGTGATTAGGATTCGCTATTAGAACTCGTGACTGGAGGCGGAGGTTTATTTTTAGGCCTATAATTCGGGATGGATGTTGACGAATAAGGATACTCGATGATTAGTTCATTCGCTGCTTGAAGGATTTAAGAGGACTTTTGAACTCTTCTTTTAAACTTTCGTTTCCTCGTTGCTGTGCTTGATTAATTTGATTTTAACCAAATTTTGTGAGCAGAGAAAATTTAATTCTTATGTTTATAACTAAAATTATAGATCTCTGTATCTCTATGATGAATTTCTACATTATATTACTGTCACAGCTAAGTTTGAAAATATAAGAAACAGGTATGTGATGAACATACAATGATTTATATAAAATGTAATAGATATTATTGTACTATATAGAGATATAAAATCATCTATTTTTTCTATCTTATATTTCTTATTATATTTAATATTAAAATCTTATTTCTTATTATACTTAATATTAAAATTAACTTATTATTAAAATCTTTTTTCGAGAAAATATTTTAATTCGAAATACTTCAGCATTAAATGAAAATTTTGCAAACATTACTCGGTTATTAACATAAATATTGAATAAAACTGCAGAGTCTCAATGTTACTTCAATCGTTGCAAGGAAAAGGTGATTTAAAGCGGCACAATTAGGATGAAAGAGTTGAAAGGCAAATGGATTAGTCCTTTAGCTGGTGGAGATAGGTTAATTCGTCGTCTGCTTTATTGAATAAGTTGTTTACTTGTTGATTAGTGAAACTTCCTGTCCTTAATTTCAGTATTGTACAGTACCACACAAAAATTTTGGGTCACTATTAATATTCGTAGTTTATGAAAGAGAATAAATATTTTTTTATTTGCTTCGTAGGTATTTAGCATAATTTACCAATGTCATCTAGCATCATATTTGTATTTTTATAAAAGTTTTGGGAATAATTTCGTTCTAAAAAAATTGTTATAATTATTCTAATTATTCTACACTTGGGTTGACATTGATTATTATAATTATTTTCTACATATCATAATTTATAAGCAATTTATTTATACCGAGAATCTGGTTATATCGAAAATTAGGATGCACATGTTTACATCTGCTTCCGCTCCGAAATTATCCACCTGTACAACTGCCAATTCATAGGAATTAGAACTATCGCTGTTCCTCTTAATTTTAATTACTCGACATTCCTATTTCAACTTGGAAAACATATTACCGAGTAAAAATAGCCACAAGCGTTTACTAATTTCCCTTGTGTCCACAAATTGACGGATATTTTATGTGTGCAATATTTATAAAGCACTTTGCATCCAAAATAGTATTCTGTGTACACCTATTTACATTATATAAATAGCTATACTGACATTGAAAAATAAAATTTAATTTTTCTTTCCCTCCCTTATTTTCACAATTTTATTTTTGGATAGTAACTTTGCAGTTTTAAAGAACATTATTTGTAATAAATAAAACAATAAATATTTTAATGGGATTGATAAAAATATCAATGACAAATCTGTAATAACATGAGATACAAAATCAAAATTTATTTATCAGAATTTAGTCACTAGAATTCCAATTACTCCTATTTAATTTTTCAATGCTCTAATCTTGTTTTAATTTAATTTTTAAGAATATATTCACAAAAAAGGATATAAAAAAGAAAAGGATATAAAATTTTAGGTTTGGGAAGATGGATATAACTGTATTCATCTGAAAATGGCACCACGCAATTATACTAGTCGTCTGCTTAATCGACCACACAGAACCAATAGCTATAATTTCCTGTCAATGATTTCGTAATAAAGGAAAAAAGAGTAATCACTCAGGAATTATGCAGTTACGCAGCCATAATGAATGTATTAGCGTTCGTCGGTTGAAAATAATTCCTTACTTTGCCGATATTCTGCTTGCAGCAAAGAACACTTCTAGGTTAAAAATAACGTAGCACTTTAGCCACGAAATATTTCGAATTAATCATTTTACCATGAAATTGATATAAAATTCAAAATATATCTAAAAAAAATCAGGCATTGAAAATTTGATTTCATTCAGGATAACAAAAGAATTAATAAACAACTGCTATCAACTTTTTCTATAAATTTCAACAATTATTTACCAGAGAAAATAATTAGTTCTAATTAGTTAGTTATAACCTAACCTAACCGTATAAATAATTATACGAACGATAATAATTAATCGAAAATAATTGCAAAATTACTTTAAAAAATAATTTAAAAATTACTAAATGCTGTCCATGATAAAATAATAATTTAGCCGAGATATTCGTCTAAGAAAATTTTAATTAGCTCGTTAGTAGAACTTGCTGTTAGCCGTAAATGGCGGTAGTAGTACCTTGTACCAAAGTCAAGGAAAACCCTCGGGGACGCGGCGATTGAAAAGACCAGTTTCGTATGTAGGGCGCTTTAAGTCAGGTTCACAAATCGCCTCTGGGTATACTGAACACGATGGCAAATATGTTATAGAAACTACAGTAAAAAAAAACAGTACACAGACGCGAAAGAAAATTACAGGAAGAGAAAATTCTTTCGTCTCAACCATGAAACCTGTAACACTCGAATGGAAATTATAATTCGCAAAAATCGGAATATTAAAACGAAAATAAAAACAAGACGATAGAAACTAGACAATTTTTAATAAACAAAAATAATAATTCCGAAACAGAGGTTCCAAACAATTTTAGTAAAAAAATTTGGTTAATTTTGTTAGAAAAATTTGTTAAAAGAAATTGTAAGTATATGCTTAAATTATGAGCTTAAGTATTTATACATTCAATATTTGGAACAGTGGAGGTTGTTTAAAACATGTTTCGAGAATACAGTGTCACCAACCTTCACCCTAAAACGACACTAGAGTGAACGACAAACCCTGAAATTCCTATTTTCTTTTAATTTCTAATTTATTTTTAATTTTGATTAATATTTTACTTCTCCTTTATCATTAATGATTGCATAACTTAATTTCTCTTTGTCACCTGTAAGAATATATTTTTCCACTAAATTTTATACCGTAAAAGTGAAAATACAATATTGAAATCTCGAATTTTCGATTATCCCTTGAATTAACCCATTAGCTGCCACGATCCCTATTTAGGGATTTTGGAATTTCATGTACACCACTCGACGCGAAAAATATATTTGGTACGCCTGATAGTTTAATTTTATTCTATATATATCGGTCAATATTGTATGTAGCAAAAAGTGTGCATTCTGTGCTTCGTTTGTATACAACAAGCGAACAAATTTGAAATTCTTGTGTAAGTTGAAAGGAACAGAATTGTCATATTTGAAGCATTATATTTTTGGTTTGGTTTTTATATTATAATGAAATACCGTACATAAATGTGTAATTTAGAGGTTATAGTAACGATTTGTTACTTACTTAGTCTTTTGCTTTTTATTGAAATAATTTTATCGATCATTTTATAACGATACCCACTTTGGGACTTTTTCAAAAATATCAAACATTTTCAAAACGAAACATAATTTGAATATAATTATACTGTTACACAACCTTTTGTGCATATATATAACTTATCTAGCCAAAAATTTCTGAAAAGGAAATTTGACAGGTAATGGGTTAAATTAAATTTTATCGTGAAGAAAATTTAATTGAATTTAATAACAAAATAAAGTGGAATGAAATTCAATTTATTTGATAATTTATAAAATCATGAGAAAAGAAGAGGTTGCTATATATTCGTAATTCTATGATCCCTGCAACAGGGTCATTTTATGATTAATGCTGTAATTATTATTAACCATAGGTATTAGCAATAACTTCTGGATTTACTTAATAAATGCTTGATAAAATGTACATGTGTGTAGAAGGCTCGTGCTTGCGAAATAATTGTTGCAAAATAATCCGTTGCAGCTGGTACTCAGATGGAAATGATAGGTCGGTTAATGATTCCTCTGATCACGCGTATTAATGGAGATTTGATGTCACTTTTTATGTAAATCACTACCACCCTTCGCTTCCTTCCGACCGTAATTCTAAAAATAAAGCGATATCTTCTATCATTTATGTCACGATAGGTACAAAAGATGCATTCTAATTAAGCCATCAGTCTTACCCACGACAGGTTTTTAAACCGTGGGTCGTGACGCAATATTTTGTCTTAAGCTAGCGTAGTTCTACGTAAAATATCGCTTAAAGTGATCTCTATCTCACTAAATCACAGGTTAACGTCTGTTATTATATAACTTAAATACACATTGTGATTTTTGTGTTTCTTATACCATGTTATTACCGTTATTTATTTTTCTCTGTTTTTCTCTTATTTCCTTTTGATATATTTCCTTTATATCGGAATTAATATTTGTAATATATTTATGTAACAGTTTTGATGTTTTCATTTGTACTTTTCTTTGCTGAAGATATTAAAAATTTGTTATATTTCTCAATTTAAAAAAAAAATATTAAATTAATTTTTATGTTTTAGCATTTTCGTGTTGGTATGTTTCTTGAATTTTTTTTTGGTGAAGATGAAGAAGCTTTTTTTTGACAAGGAAATAATTTAAATATTTGATGAATTTTCAAATAATATCTATGACATAATTGTTAAATAATTTTTTGGTTCATAGGCAGAATTTTTAATCGTTTTTTTATTTAATATGAGACGTATATTTTGATAAAAATTTGTTATATTTCTGAATTTAAAAAATATTAAATTAATTTTCATATATTAGCATTTTTGTTTTTGTATATTGTTATTTTTTGGTAGAGATGAAGAAGTTTTTTATTTTAGACAAAGAAATAATTTAAATATTTGATGAATTTTCAAATAATATCTGTGACATAATTGTTAAATAACTTTTTGGATCATTGCAGAATTTCGTATTGTTTTCTATTTAATATGAGACGTATATTTTGATAAAAATTTGTTAAAATGAGATTTTATCGACTTTTTCATTTATTCCTTTGATTCTTTTTTCCTTTTAAGTATTTATTATGGTTTTTATTTATCCCTTTTAAGAATTTTCTTAACATTTGTTACGTGGATTATCTCAGTCTCTTATTCGCGATTTTTCTCCACCATTTTATTTTTCTTTTTTCTCTTTTGAATTGTGGTTCAGACATAATTTCTTGGTTCACTTTCGAGTCAGTAACCTTTCAGTCTGTTTCTGCACTCCTGTCAGCATAAAAATAAACGACAGAAGATGAGATGTGAAAAAAAATCGCACGTATAGCAACTCCCATGACAAGTGATGACGTTAAATGAATTTACGAACTTTTACTGGACGATCATAGCGGTTGCTACATTTAGTTTTATTGCACACCCAGCCACTATCTTTTTATGTTATATAAACATTGAGTAATCGTGGCAGTGAGTAATGATTAATTTGCAATGACTACAAAATTCTACATAATGCTTATGTACCTGCCTTTTTATATATTCTATGACGCAAATAATTCGCTATTTGATTTAAATTAAAAATTTCTCTTATTTTAGAATTTTAGGTTTACGAATTTAGGAATTTTAGTATATCGGAATTTTGGAATTTTAGGATTTTAGAATTTAAGAATTCCAGACTTTATGAATTTAAAAATTTTTAAATGTTAGAATCGTAGAAGTGAAAATTTGTAGAATTTTAGAATTTTAGAAATCTCGGATTTCAGAATTTTGAAACTAATATGAAAGATACGCTTTTTGAAATAGGAATGCTTAACTTAATTCGTTTGAAACTACGCCAATGTACCATAATTTTCACATGTAATTTTTTATTAATATCTTTATGCCATAATTTAACTTTTTATAATTAAAAGTTATCGAAATAGACAAACATCGATGCCAAGAAGTGATCCAATTATCTTTTAATCCATGCAAAGCAGATTAAAATCTTTTTTTATTTCCCATTCCCCTAATTTCGGATTCCGCTATTTTGCAACGAGCTGTTATTAAAAATTAGCATTGCTTTAAATTTCTAATGCGCACAAGTTATCAGCATTGAAGTTAATGAAGCAACTCCACGCCTTTCTTTTACCACAGCCATCCAAAACAGCGCAAGTTCGTTAACCCTGTGCAGACGGAACGTTGTCGCATAACTCGACATATACCTTCCCTGTTCATACGTGTATTATTACACCCTGTACATTATTCACAATTTTTATTCGATAATTTACAATTCATAATTTAAAATTAGAAATTTCTATTCGATAAAATAGAAAATTTGAAATATCCTGTTCCAAGTATTCTAATACATACTATATTCGCATACTAATCACACTTACAATTTATAATTTAAAATTAGAAATTTCTATTCGATAAATTAGATAATTAGAAATATTCTATTCCAAGTACTCTAATACTTGTACTATATTCGCATGCTAATGAAGCATGCTAGTGAATACTATTATTCAGTTGATGGAATCAGTATACTTGTCAATAGTAATATACATACGTGTTATAGCTTGTGAATTAACATTTCAAATCTTTTTCTAATATACGCACTTAGGACGTACAGACAGTAGCAAATTATATATTTCTAAACCTAGCTTATACTATAATAAACTATACATTACATGAAAATTTTCAAATACGTCGCAAAAAAAACAGTTTTCTTTGAACATATAGTACTGTCAAGCTATTGTATAGTATATGTACTATATAGTACTATATTATATTATAGCACTATAGTATATTAATATTTTGTAATTTCATATTACTTTTCATATTGGTACTATATAACACTCTATGGTAATACTGCGCGATACTATATAGCTATACTATATAACACTGCTATTTAGCTCTATATAGCAGTAATTCACAGCACTATATGGTAATACTTTATATCACTATATAGCAGTATTATTAAGCACTACGTAACAGTGCAGTTTAATAGTATATGGTCATACTCTATATCACTGTATAGCAGTATTATTAAGCTCTACATAGCAGTGCAATTTAGTACTATATAGTAATACTCTATACCTCTATACTACTGTGCTTTATAGAAGTACTCTATAGCATTATGTAACAGTGATCTATAGACATATTATGAAGCATCATCTAGCTGTGTACTATAGAATATTATATATCACTACCGTATAGCACTATATATGAGTGTACTATATAATCTTATATAGCAGTGCCGTGTAGCACTATATATCACTGCTATACGACACTTTATATTACCATCGTAAATTACTATACGGTATCTTACTATCACGGTGCTATACACATAGTACACCACTCTATTAAACTACTCACAGCAGATCCTCTATTACACACTTGATTTCCCACTTCATCGAATCCACTATGCTCCCTCTACCTAGTCACTTCTACCCAGGTCGATCGATCAGGTTCATCGGGAAAACCCATGCGATTCCCGAAAGAGCGTACGGCAGAGCCGCGAAGGCTGGTCACGAACGCTAGACGAGCCAGGTGAAAGGGGACCATTTTCGAAATACGTCGCGGCCAGGTCGACGCGCGGGCTAACCGGCGCGCGTGCACGCGTTCTGGCTTCGAGGAAGCGCGAGTCGCGATTATATCTCAAAAATAGACCGTGCGCGAACCGACTCCGCTCGCTCGTTAGTCTCTCGCCCTACGCGACCATAGGCCCGCCGGCCTGGTCCTTACCGATCAGTTTCACCGTGAACCTTTGTAGCGCTGGCTGCGCCTCTGCGACACCTCGCCTTCCATCGCTGCTCCTCGCTTCGTGCCGTGGCCCCCTGTTGACAGTGCCCAGTGTTTGTGCCTGACTAGTCGAGTCGTCGTGTGTCGATGTTTGCAAACTGTTGCGTGTGATCGTCGCACTTTCCGCGAATATTCGTGTACTCTAATAATTTTTCCAGACTCGACGAAATTAAATTCGTGTGTTGATTTAATCGATAGTGGTAGTTGTAGAGTATACTCGAGTAATAAAGTGTATTTGAGTAATTAGCGAGGTAAACGATTTGTGTGGTTTCTCGTGTTGGAATACTGGTTATTATTGATGGTTGGGTGACGTGGAGTTTTTGAAAATTGGAGAAAATTAAATTTGATTTAGTTGCTGATGGTAGTAGTGATAGAGTGTATATTTGAGTAATCAATATGGGGAGTGAGATTGCAGTATTGAAATAATATTTAACATTCGTGCTAGGGTAATTTAGTTTTGAGAATTAAGGGAATTAAAATTCGAACGATAGTTTAATTGATAATGTTAATATTAAATTATTGGTATTTTGTAATTAATAGTAATTTAATTTAGGTTTTGAGAATTGAGAGAAATAAAAATTGGAATGGTGGTTTAATTAGTAGCGTTAATAGTAAATTATTGGTATTTTGTAATTAATAGTAATTTAATTTAGTTACTAGGATCGAATATTAGTAATAGTATCTGTATATAGTATATAGTAATATATAGTAGTATCCGAATAATAGTAGTAGTCACTATTTATATAACGAGGAATCACGGTAGTATTAAATTAGTAGTTAATATTCGTGTTTACAGAAATTTGAATTGCAATATAAAGAAACTATTGGAAATATAGAAATGTATAGTAACAAAATTAAGCAGATTTTTCGAGTGTAACATTTTAAAAATTGGAGATTGATTTTGCTCTTTGAAATAAATAGTATTGATGCTAAATTAAATTTAATTAAATTAAAAAATTAAAATGTGTGCTGAATTTGATGTAATAACAAGTGTTCATATTAGAGAGGATTGACGTTATATAAAGTGGTATAGATAGTAGCTGCTACGAGAAAAGTGAAAATTCATGCGTTGATTTCTATTTTAAGAGTGTTGATAATAAAGTTGTTAAAAATAGCTGTGTTAAAATATACAGTGCCTGTATTCCGGGAGTTAATGATTATTTTCCTGATCGATTGGTGATTTGAGTGGTGATTTATGGTACTTCGCTCGAATCTTGAAAGATTTATTATACTCGTTGATTTACGTCTTTTTTTCTTATCTCTCTAAATTTATTTTTGATCTATTTTCTATTTATAGTAATATTATTCTTCAGCTTAATTTTATCGACGATTATTTAATGAGTTTTATAATAGCATTTAATAATTACGTTGAAATTAAGAAATTTAAAGTTTGTGCACATTTGCAAAAGCTTCTATGTTGAAAAGAATTATAGTAGAATTAAAAATAATGATCGAAAAAATTAATTATTGTCTAAATAATAGAAAATTATTTAATTATTCAATTTTGATGTTATAATATCGAATTTTATGATTAAATTTGAAGGAAAAATTTCTATGATTAAGCACAGAAATAATTATTAACGATTTAATTCGTTTTATCTAAAATTATTTTAAACAAAATATAATTAATATTATCACAAAATAGTAAAAAAAAGAAGGAAATGAGAAATACGTGATTTATGTAATGAATCTTACTTAAATCTAAATTTCTGAAGTATTATATCTGCAGAATGCAATATCAGTTACATTCTAATCACCTCCTGGAATTGCAATAAAAGTGTACGATCTCTTGCTCATCAGACAACTTAAACCAATTAATGCTATCGCGACATCATCGAGCACTCGTCAAATTGCTTTTATTCGACAAACGAATGAAATCGTTGGCGTGAAACAAATTACACCCTCTGTTACCCCCGAAATAAATAACAAACCGCATCGTTCCACGTCGCTTAATTAGCTAATTAATCTCGTTGTATATGAAACGGTCGGTCAATTTCTACGTTAAATACGTCATCCAGTTTATCAAATGGAAAGTACCAGGAATTAATATCGATTAATCCGTTCAATGATAAATATCTGCTCCAATAATCTCCTAATTTGCTTTTAATTCTCGACGTGTGTGGCTCGTGTGAACTTGTTATATTTCATTAAGAGAAATCGAAGGCAATTTTGTAGGCGAAAATGAGTCATAAAATTCGAGATTTTTTCGTGAGAATGATAGTCGATAAAATGTTAGGTAAAATTTAATATTACTATTCAGATTAAAGAAATGAGTCATAAATGTTAAAACTTTTCTGTAAAATTAAATCTCTATCGTAGATTCTCTTTATATATATTTAGTATTATACTTAAAAAATATATATATAAAAATTTACAAAGAATTACTTTTTAATTTAGTCAAAATTGCTTCAAAGAATTTTAAAAAATAGGGCATAAATTAAAAAATTTTTGAGGTTTGATGTTAAACATAAATACATAAATTTTCTTTATGTAGATTAATTATTATGTTTAATATTCGCATATACAGATTTAAAATTCAACATTGCTTCAAAGGTGAAAAAGAAATTGGTTTGTAAATTTGGTCCAAATTTTTGTACAGGGTTAAGTCTTTATCATGAATTTCTTTTACATAAATTTAATATTATCTTTAACACGTATGTAGATTCACAAAAATTTAGGTAAAATTTAATTAATATTATTTCAAGAATTAAAAAGAAAATGGACCATAAATATCCATATTTTTCCATAAAACTAATCTTAAATTTCCTTTATACTTTTACTACTATATTTATACTATATTATACTATATACTTCACACACAGATCAAAGTAAAAATTACTAAAATTTTAGCCAAAATTTCTTGACAGCTTAAAAAGACAATAGATCTTCAATGCAAAAATTGAGCAAATAAAATGAAAAATAAAATCTGGATAAAAATTTCTCTGAAAAAATCATTCCAGATAAAAAGAAAGTATCTAAACTTTCTCACGAGATAATATCACACCACAAACCCTGAATAAGAACTATCAAATTCACTTTTGATTATCAACCAGAATCGCATATGTCGTTTTACATCGATTCCGGGAGCACCATTAAATACACATTACCTACATTAACCCTGTATTAACATACAATTAAGTCGATCCCTTTTCTCGTACGACCTCTCGCTAATCGACAGTCATCATCGTCCACAGGCCATCGAGTTCTTTCGAGCAAATCTACCTAGTGCTTGTCAGTTCGTCGGAGACTCCTACGAGCGACGGTTCTCCGGCATTCGTGATCTATCGATCGATCGATCGAGACGATATTCTCTCGTGTGGCCTTCCTCGACACGAATAATCAACGAATAATCATCGAATTTTTTAAATTATTCTCTCTGATCTCCCATAAATTCTATTTTTCTAAATAATTAGTAACATCATTTTTCTCTTTTCTAATTTTTGTGAATTTTTGTTGTTGTTGTTGTTGTGTAATCAGTGATTATATCTATAGTATATTTATAATAATTAGTGATTTTCTTTTTTAATTTTTGTAATTTACTAACGACGTTTATTCGACATTTAAACGGTATATTTTTTGAAATTTTTTCTCTTTCAATCTCCATTTTTTTTTCTTCTTTTTTCTTTTTTTTCTTTTTTATTTGAGATTATTTAGTTCGATGAGGGGTGAAATGTACGGTGTCGAGGAAAATTTTGGTCAAGAGCTTGAAAGTAGATTCGAGTGGACGTTGTTGATGGTTTGCGATGATCGTATCTGAAAGTGATCGGTATGACACGTGGGAAATAGTGATACTTTGTGGAGAGATAAAGGCGACCTGATTACGATAGGCAGAATTATTTGTTAGTTAATTATTTGGTTCTTTAAAAATTCCAGTGTCGACTGATATACTTCTAAACTATTTTATTTGAATTTTGTAAATAAATATTTGCAAAAATACAGTGATAATAATATTAAATTTTTATCTTCTTTTTTCTTTCGTAAAAATTCGAATCAAGGTGCTTGATTTTATAAGTAAAACGAGTGAAGTGAAATTTGTAGTAATTGTTCTGTTTAAATATTGTACGTGAAATATTTCAAAGTAATGGTGTTTTTAAGTAGAATTTGGTTCGAGTGTTGCAGCAAGTATTAATAATTTTGAACGTTTGTACTAATTACGATGGAGTAATTGATGTGACATAAATTTTTAGAAACGATTCGTTGCTGTTGCAATCTTCTTTTCGTGGACGCTTATCGATCGTTGTTATCGTGCCAAACATTTTGCATTATTCGACCGATAATGTATTTTAGTATACCAAATTTGGTGCACGAAATATTGGTGATATTAATACATCAAAATTGATACGTCAGATATTTTTCCTCCGTTATAAAATTTGTATACTTCAACGTTAAATTCCGATATTATAGTATTCTAATAATTAGAATTTTCTATATTTTTTATATTAAATTTGAATATCACGGTATTATAATATTTTAACTTTCTCGATATTACAATGTTTTAATATCGCGATACTAATTTTTAGTGCTATAGTATTTCGCTATTTTTATTGGTGAAAGTTTGAATATCGTAGAAATTCAATATTGCCATGTTTCCATATTAATAATTTGAACAATACAAAATTTTAATAGCATTATATTTTTGATATTGAATTTTAATTTCGTAATATTCCAATATTACACTCTTTTCTCGATATTAAATTTTAATATAAATTTTATCAATTTTAAAATTAATATAAATGTTAATATCACGATACTACAATGTTTTAATATCGCAATACTAATTTTTAGTACTATAGTATTTCGCTATTTTTATTAGTGGAAGTTTGAATATCGTAGAAATTCAATATTGCCATGTTTCCATATCAATAATTTTGAACAATACAAAATTTTAATAGCATATTGTTTCTGATATTAAATTTTAATATCGTAATATTCCAATATTACAGTCTTTCATTGTTTCAAAATTCCAATACAAAGCGACCCAAAACAATCTCATTTCATGACGATAGAAATCTCCCTTTAAGATCTTTCTTTCGTATCTCAGTTCTTACAATTTTATCATCCGATAATCTTTCTCACTCGCTTATTTTTCACGAGAAATTTCTGCCATTGATCCTCCCCATACGTTGCTTCTTAAAATCCTCCAACTAATTCTCCAATTCTCTAAAATCTTTCTCCAAAAAACAAAAAAAGAAAAAAGAGGAAAAATAGCAGAAAAGTACAAAGACAATTTAGGAGGTATAAAAGCATTCTGCGGACCTAACCTGCACGTTGACAAGCCAAACTTTTATCATAGTACTTTAGGATATCGATGTTTATTCTACGCCCCGAGGCACTCATTGCCTCGAAATAATTATACCTCCCCGATATCTATAAACTAATAATATACCTTTGCAAAATAAAATTGCCTACATGACTGCGTACTTTAAAGTTTGCCTAAAATAAAGTAAACGTTTCCTGGAACACGAAAACGAAAGGGAAACACGATTAGTATAGTGGGCTGGCAACAGAAGCAAGCATTGAAAGGTGGTCGACGTCGTTGAAACGAGTGGAAAGTGGATAAAGTCTGTTCGTTCGTGGTGTAGACAGAGAAACAGACACCTGCATTAGCAGAAGGTGTCGATCATTGTTATTCCACGGTTATTTTCGAAAGTACAGCACCTCGCTTCTATCGGGAAGCTCGAGAACGCGAGAACGTTTGAAATTGCTATTATATAATGGCGACACTTTGCTTCTTGTTTGCACAAATTCGTGCAAAGAGTGGGAACTGTCTACGTAGTTCCATTGAAATAACTAATTTTGTATATTTCTTTATTTTTCAATTTTTTACATTAATTTAATAATTTTAATTTCAATTTTATTTTCTTTTTCTTTCTTTTTATAATAATTCTGGGAAATATTTAAAATGATTCGTGATTTGGTATTTATTCGTATTTATTATACTCGTTATTTATTGGAAATTTGGTCTATATGTTTATTTAAATTGATAATCGATGATGAAAAAATAATTTTCGAAAGAAGAAATTTGGAATTATTTCGTCAAATTTGAGTCACTTTGATAATAGTTTTAGTAGTAGAATATTATTTTGTGGAAGAATTTTAATTGGAAAGCACAGGGAGAGCAAAATTAATGAAATTAAAATTATACTAATATTTCAATTTGGCATAAACGTCTGTATAATACTGCACCACTCACCTAACCTCTAAAAACCCTATTTAATTTTCGCCCTCTTCTTTATGAATATTACTCTCCTCATATTTATACTTGTATGCCACCTTCGGTTTGATACTCAATTCCTTTTTATACTTAATCAACACTCATTAAGCAATATTCCTATCTTTTAATTTCGTTTTTTATTTCACACCACTCTCGCACACGTCACGCTCGCTTATTATTATATTATTCTCATATAATTTCCAATTAATATGACAGCTAAAATAAATTAATGTATTATTATAAATAATTGTGTTACAAGTACTCGAAAATTTTCCTAAATTTTTACACAAATTTGGTATTTCGTTCATTTAGAAAAATTTAACTTATGTCCAGTCTTATTTGCATATGACAAATAATTGAATGTTAATCGAAATTTTTGTAAATTTATTTTCCTTATCAAGCTAAACAAAAATTTCCATTGAAATACAGTTTTCAGGTAATTACACCTTCCGCAGTATCTGAAAGATAATTAAGAAATGTTATTCGCATGAAATCATCCGAAGCTTGAAAAGCGAGGGAAGTGTAATTATCGAAAGAGTGGCTGACATTCATACTTATCAGCCTCGATTTTGAGATACAATACACGTTCACATACTCTCCATTCTCACGTTCAGTCAATGTCAACTTTAAAATAGCTCGTTATCGTCAGTGTGGATTCTAGATCTGTCGATTTCTAACTGTGAATAGTTATCTGTGAATAGTACATTTACAAAACATCCAGTCGTTCAATTTCGTCGATAAGAATTCAATTTTAAATTCATTTTCTATTTACTTAGGAAAGACAGATAGTAGAAAAGGAATTGGGAAAAACGTTCGAATTGTTTAAAAATTCAGAGAAAATTTATTATCTGGTAATCACCTGTTTATGTATGAAGCAGTAATAAATAGATTGAAATTATTTGTAATTATTTTCAAAAATGAGGACCATAGGAAAAATCTGTGATAAGACATGATTTACTATGTTAATATTCTGCAATATACTATACAATAATGTGTAATATACAATATACTATTGTGAACTATATTGTTCCATTTACTAATATACTATACACTAATATTGTAGAATATACTTCTATATACTATTGTATATAGTGCTGTATTATAGTGCTGTATATAGTTCTGTATTATATAGTACTGTTGTATACTATACTATACAATAGTATATTATTAGTATACTAGTATACTCTGTTCAATCACCTTTCAGCCATCGATCGTCACAAAAGCCAGGAAATCAACAAACATGTATATATCACGTTTTTCCCATGTGGTCTTCAGACGTGATTCAAATCAGATATCCCGTGGATACATAGCCATTTTATCTTATTATGAACCGGTACACGATTTGAATTCGTTTCATATCGTCATTCTTTAAGCAGATATATATCTGAACGATAATACACCTGAAATTTGTGCTTATTACAAAAGTACCTTTCCACGCGTTATACACTCCCATTACCCTAACACCTTTTCCAGTGATCTTTCGAATTCTTAACACTAAATCTACCATAGCTTCTCGAATTGTCAGTAGATGAGAAAATGACGAAAGAAAAATCTTAAAAAAGATGAAATAAGAGAAGATATTGAAAAACTGATTATAATATATGACAATTGTTTATTTTAGTTTATTTTAGTCACGTGTATTGTAATTATTCTAAGTTTTTATAATGTGTGAGTAATTAACACGAGTTTAATTGTTTAACCCCTTGGCTACTGTGGGCGTCTATATTCGCTTAAAAATTTTGCGTTTGTGACACAGAGGGCGCCTATAGGCGCTCGGTGTAGTTTAACTTTCTGACACGGCGGGCGCTTGTTTTCACAAAAATGGCGCACATCGTAACTCAGTTCCTGACGTATGGTACTGCCGTTGCGTATCAAAATCTGCCGTAGTCAAGGGGTTAAGCTGTAATATCAGATACTATATATAATAAAATCTAAATAAAAATTTTAAGTTCTGGGAAAAAGAAATTAAAAAATGTATGTACCATTTTCAAAAATGGCACCTGGATGCATTCCATGCACCTTGGATCCAAGTCGATAGAATCCAGTGCAGAATTTTTAATTAAAAGTTTAGAAATGATCATTTAAGTCATTATAGGTTAATCTTAGAATACCATAAATCATTGAAATACCGAATTAACATAAACTATGATAGACCACTCGAAATTACCAGTCAATGGAAAAAGGCGTGAAGTAGAAATCATTTCTTTAACTTCTAGGAATCGTAGAGCAACAGAAGTGCTAGCTGCATGCAACGATCGTTTCGAAAAGAAAAAGGGGCTCGATGAAAAATTGCCAGTCAAAGTGTTGTCAAATCGTTGTCAAAAGACATTTCAGTTTTACTGTTTCGCGAGATTCGCGTTCGACAGAAAGGACTTTATAACAATGTAACCTTCGTACCAATTTAACGAGATTCCAAGAGGAAAAATCTAAAAACAATCGTGCAAATTCTGAAAATAGCTAACACAGCGAAAAACACGGACTTTATGAAGCAATCTGATAAAAATGATCGGATGAAAGACAGAGACCGCATGTGAAAAGACGAAAAAAGGAAAATAAAGAGAATCTCAGTGCATGACAAGTGGATAGGGGAGAGAAGAATTCCAAGAATCGACGAATCTCGATCGAACTGTGCAGTCAGAGATCTCTCCGATCATGGATTCGATAAGGGACCTGAAACGACTGCTGTACGAGAGGACAGAGGCGCTCCGGCGTCGCGACGAGGTGATCGAGATGCTCGAGAACGCTTTGGAGGAAAAGGATATCACCATTCGTTACCTTCAGAACGAGATCGACAAGTTCCGGCAGATCGTGGATTTCAGCCTGGCCTCTGGCGGCATTGGGCCTGGCCAGAGAGCTAAGAGACAGGCCATCTCAGCGGAACCACTCAGCAAAGACACCCGGGTAATCGTCAAGTTTCAGAAACCGCAAAGGTACATAGTTCATCAGCTTTTTGCACTTCGTTTCACTAACTTGTTGTCTTTCGTCTACTGTATTCGATTGTCAAGAAACTAGCTAGCCTTTGGGTATCAGTAATGGGATCTGTTACCTAGTTAGGCGTGTTCAGCTCATAGGCTATCAGCTTTCTGTATTTCGTCTCTGTATTGTATTTATTGACAAGAAAGTGGCTAGTTTTTGGCTATCAATAATGGGATCTGTTACCTAGTTAGAGGTGTTGAGGCACAGTTTATCAGCTTTCTGTATTTCCTTTGTGTATTGTATTTATTATCAAGAAAGTAACTAGTTTTTGGCTATCAATAAAGGGATCTGTTACCTAGTTAGGGGTGTTGAAATACAGTTTATCAGCTTTCTATACTTCGTTTGTGTATTGTATTTATTATCAAGAAAGTAACTAGTTTTTGGCTATCAGTAAAGGGATCTGTTACCTAGTTAGGGGTGTTCAGACACAGTTTATCAGCTTTGTGTATTGTATTTATTGACAAGAAAGTAGCTAGCTTTTGGCTATCAGTAATGGGATCTGTTGCCTAGTTAGGGGCGTGGAAACACAGTGTACCAGCTTCTTGTACTTTGTGTGTGTATTGCAATTGTTGTCAAGAAAGTAGCTAGCTTTTGGGTGCCAGCAATGAGATGTGTTACCTAGTTAGGGGTATTCAAACATAGGCTATCAGCTTTCTGTATTTCGTTTGTGTATTGCATGTGTTGTCAAGAAAGTAGCTAGCTTTTGGATGTCAGTAATGAAATCTGTTACCTAGTTAGGGTTGTTGGAACACGGTTTATCAGCTCTTTGTAGTTTGTTTGACTAATTAGTGACCTGTCGTGTGTTATATTGGAGTGCCAAGAAATTAGCTAATTTCTTGGTATTACTAATGAGATCTATTACATACTTAATTAGGGGTGTCGAAATATACTTTATCAGCTTTTTGTAGTTTGTTTGACTAATTAGTGACCTATCGTGTATTATATTGAAGTGCCAAGAAATTAGCTAATTTCTTGATGTTAGTAATGAGATCTATTATATACCTAGTTAGGGGTGTCGAAATATACTTTATCATACTTTTTTAATTTGTTTAACTAATTAGTTAACTATCTTATTTTATATTGTATTGTCAATAAATTAGCAAGCTTTTAGGAATTAGTAATAGGATCTATTATCTAGTTATGGGTGTCGAAATATACTTTGTCAGCATTTTATAATTTGTTTGGCTAATTAGTTAGCTGTTTTTTATTATATTGGACTGCCAATAAATTAGCAAACTTTTGGGAATTAGTAATGAGATCTATTACCTAATTAGGGGTGTTGAAACATATTTTTTCAGCTTTCTGTATTTTGTTTGACTAATTAGCTGTCTTTCATATATTGGTTTGTATTGCTAAGCTGTTGGCTAATTTTTTAATATTAGCAATGAAATCTGTCAACTATTTAGTGGGACTATGAAATATAGTTTCTCAGCTTTTGACTCTTTAATTAAATATAATTTGTAACTCATTTTTCATATATTTAATTATTTATCAGACTGTTACAAAATTAGCACTTTGGCTATTAGTACTTGGTTCCGTTTCCTCCTTAAAGGGATGAGAAAAAAATTATTCGTTACGAGCCTTTTATATTTAGACAGGCTCCTAGCCTATTTGATCTATTAAATACCCGTTCAATCGAGTCACTTTTTTAATGATTCATCTTTCTTGTATTACGTCAGGTTATTAAAAAGATTTATAGTACTTTTGGTTATTATTAATCAACTATTAATTTAATTACAGAACTTGTCCATCTAGTGTTCATTTACCTCTTTAGTTCAAATAAATATTGCTTCAAGCTCCGATACATTGATCCTTGTTTCATAATTTCGTTTATTTTCAAACTGTTAACAAGTAACACTAAACGAACATCCTAATTCTAGTAACATAAACTAGTATTTTCGTCTCCTCATAGACGAAATTTATTTTTCAATCTGATTTCTCTACATAAAATTTAGGACACATAAAATCTTGCCAGTTTTATCGGTGCCATTTTTATTAGGAACGAAGCCTAATTTTTGAGATCGAAGAGAACTCTGGCAGCCATGAAGACGTTAATAAAATGTACCTTTGATATTCCTTTGATCCCACAGATCTGCTTGTAAATATCTGCCATTTTATAGCTAACGATGACCGATTGTTTTTCTAAGGTTGGCTTCGTTGGTATTCGAAGGTGTGACCATTTTAGAGATCAATTCAGTGTGATCTATTTTAGAGATCAAATGTTTCGAACACTCGAGGACACTTGGTCAGCGTTTTTAGGTAACCAGATGATCAAAAAACCACCAGTGTGCTGGCAAAGATCGGTGTCGTGTTATACACGTTAATTGTTTACTTGTCTCTTAATTTTTTGTCTGCATAAATTATGGGTTCATTATTTATGGAATTAGAAATTTTTTACATGCAAAGTGCCTGTTCGAATAACAGAGCATAAATGAGCAGGAGGAAATATATAGACACTGCAAAAGCAAAGAAAAATAAAATTTTAAAAATATAAAATAATATAGTTTAAATAATAATAAAAATATAGAAAAATACAAAATAATAGAAATGAAAAAATTAATTACAAATAACAAGTTTTGTTTACAATAATATTAATATTGTTTTATATTATAGAATATTATATTTTATATTACAGAAGGTAGATGAATGTTAATTATTTTCTCATCCCCTATAGTTTCAAAGCTATAGTTTCATCTAGTTGTCAAAGACACTTTCCGTAACTTTTGCTTTCTCTCTTATAGTAAATAGAATACCTTTTTTGTAGTATGAAGTCAGAATAATAACTTCGCTTTTTTAAAAAATTGACTTCGAAGGACCAATATATTTGAAATTAAAATTAATTATTTTCTCATTTCTTATAATTTTAAAGTTATAGTTTTATCTAGTTGTCAAAGACACTTTGTGTAACTTATGCTTTCTCTCTTATAGTGAATAGAATATTCTTTTTGTAGTATAAAGTCAAAATAATAGCTTTGCTTTTTTAAAAAATTTACAATATATTTAAAGACCAATATATTTAATTTATAAAATAATTTTTAAATTTGTAAGAGTCGTAATCTGAAATTCGTAGAGTATTGTACTCAGTGCTGATAACACTTTTAATTTTCTACAATGGAATTGTATCGAAATTTAGGCACAAGTATATTGCGAAATATTATCGAACAAAATATATTTCTAAATGGAACAGGTTCATTTGTCATCAGAGCAATCACACATCGCATTGATGATTAATCAATCTATTCGTAGCTGCAGTTATCGTTATGCAAGTGCATGGATTGCATTTTGTAGCTGCAAATAGATTATTTCGTGGAAGTTATAATAAACACTCTTACTTTCCTCAAACAAATTTTCTGTAATTTCGCATTTTAAAATAAAATTACTATAATTATCGTATCCAAAATTTACGATTCGTCCGGATCTCAAATTTTACAAATTCGTCCAAATTTTCCAATTTCACAATTCACTTTTTTATTATTTCGAATTTTAATTATTAAGGAATAATTTTTATTATTTAATCTGCTGTGCAATCGAACCTTGTTATTGCAGATTTAATTACTCGGTTGATTAATTCGACTCGTAGTTTCGTACAAATATCACCGGCAATCTGTCTTCGTTGTTGACTTCGAGGCCAAGCAGAGAGATCGATGACTCAACGATCACCATAGAACTATTATTAAGAGTGAAATTTGGTCGTGGCTTGCGTAATTCAGAGTCATGGTTTCACCTCTACAAATCGCGTTACCGCGAAAGTACGTGACAGGGTGTTACATTCAAACTATTTTTAATGCATGACACGTGGCTTCGTTAACTATGCTTGTGTTGTTTCTTGGGCAACCTCTTTCATCGACAACCCTATTCGATTCGTCGTAACTTTCACACAGCTTTCCACATTCGACGATTTTTACTGAAGTATGTCAAAATTCGTTTAAAAAACGATGACTATATTAAGATAAAATTGGAAGAACATTTTGATTTGTAATTAATTTTTTTTTTTATAAAATTGCAACATTTATGTATTTATACTAAATGTTGAAATTATATTTACTGAAATTTGTAGATATTTTAAGTTACTGTTACTATTTAATAATTTTTCCAAGTGAAAAATGTAATTATTTAGCGAAAAGTTCAGAATTTTGCAATTTCTGTTTATTCATAGAAATTATAAATTTTTTAAAGAATTGTTCTAAGTAATAAATAATACAATGTAAATAATAAATTTTTCACTAGAAAGATTATAATTTTTCTAAGTAAAAGGAAGATAAATAATATACTATAAATATTAATTTTATACCAAGACAAAATCCAGTATCTTTATAATTTAAACAAATTTTTCATTTAGATAATCTGTGATTTTAGTCAGGAAAAGATGAAAATAAAGATAAATAGTACACCATCGGTAATTATTTTATACTACCAAAAAATCTTGAATTTTTATAACTTTATTCATTTAAACGAATTATTTTTATTTTTATTTTCAATGCAAATGTCGTATATTTTATATTTCTTAAAATACACAGCTATTGTCGATGAAATTAAGCAGATAATTGATATTTCCATTAAATTCTTACTAATTCAATCCTTTCGTGGATCGACTAATAAATTTCGTTTTTGCAACGCGTTTGACACTAATGAAAGGAAAAAATGTTGTAACAGCTTAATCAGGAAGATTCTAGGAATTTTTGTTGTAATTTTCCCATTAAGCGTCGACGTAATGCGTTTAACGTTACGTGTCGACGTTAGGATGATAATGCTCGCGTTTATTCCACGAGCGAGAGATCAAAAGCACCGAGCTATGTTTATCGCTCTGCACCTGTGACACACCACAAGTTGTTTGCTGAGCAAGTACTGAGCAAGTACTTGCACTGTGCGAGATGTTCCTCAAACACGGTTTGCGTTTATACAGAACGACGATAACGCTATTATATTTTTTATTATTTAAAATAAAATTTATACGAATATTGTTAATTTATTAAAATTCTTATCGAATTAGTCATTTTCTTTCATTTAGTATTTATTAAATTAGTAAATTATTTATGAAATATTTATATACTATGAAATGTAATTTTATGTTATAACATGGTAATATCATAATTGTATTTTAAATGCAGGGTACCTAAGAATCATCTATATTAAATAGTGAAGATAACTATTTTACTGTTTGGAACTAATGCCGAGAAACAAAAATCAATATCAAGAAATTTTCCAACCTCTGGTTGCTGTATTATAAATAAATTTCATTCATCTACGATTAAAAAAGGCCTGTAAAATTTAAAATAGGCTGCAAATATCTTAAACTTGACACGTAGTCTTCAGCTTGGCATTGCTTTCCAAATAAAATCTTTTGGAAAACGATGCCAATTTTCATCATCGTCCTATTGGCCGCCTTCTGTATTAAAATACGTTAATTTAAAATTCATGTCTTACAAAAAGAAAAATTTAATTCGCTATATTAAACACTGATATTTTAATTATAAGAAATCAGAAATGTACACCACCTGAAACTTGGTTTAAAATTCGTATCTTAAAGAAAGAGATTCGATTTAATATACTAAACTTCACTACTCTACTATGAAAGAACTAGGATGTTTCGTTTCAAAAAATTTTCAATTTACGTCAATAAAATTCAAAGAAAATATTCTATAAAAATGTAACAAATCAATACAAACAATCAAGAGTCAAAAGGACTCAAAAAGAGTAAGAAACCATGTCCCTAAATCTGATAGCTGACACCTCACGCGCAATCGTACTATAGAACCTCGGTCGTGTATGCGTAGTTATGTACACTAGACAACTAGCGCCACGGACCCTTATCTCATACACCGCGCAGCGCCATCGGCTCGACGACGAACTAACGAACTCGACGCGTGTCTGACGGAAACAGGATCTCTAGAGGATTTAAAACCCGAGTCAGGAGAGTAACTTACAGTAACACGAAGTTGCACAAATGAGAATAAATCGTGTAAGGCAGTTGGTATACTGATCGCGAAACAATTATGTTTTATTTTATAAACGGGAGGATGAAAGGGATATGGTTAGCATATTTCACTGTGGGACAGCGTATTTTTGTAAAGAAATGAACAATGAATGTGCAACAATAATTTATACAATTAGACTAGGTAGCTATTTTATAATTAAAATTGAGACACGTATAATATCCAACGATGATCAGTGATAAAAATTAAATAAAATATGAAAGGAAATTACGAAAAAAAGGAAACAACAAATCTGAAATTATATTTTATAATTCTTGAAATTTCGAAACGTTTTTTATTTACTTAAATAATTCTAATTATTTTAGTATACGGAGTAGTCCATAGAATTAATTAATTGTTTCATCAATTATATTATAATAATTAATATACGATTATTAGACTTATGTGGGTGAAATAGACAATGGTTATCACCTAACTCGCAATATTAGTTGATGATCACTGTTCACTTCAATTAAAATTACCATCCTTCCACTCCGACGCCAAAATGGCAAATGAGTTGTCGGAATAATGCTGTGGCCTTTATATACCCAGCGACCGTCAACCGAAGTGGGCCGACAAGTCGCGATCATTACCGATTCCGCTGAATGACTTTTCTACTATCATAATCTATGAATTGTTAACTATTTTACTGTTATTATACATTGTACTTCGAACAAATTGTTAATAACAATATCAATTTGCTAATACTATTCAAATTAATAATTTATTTATTTTTACAAATTATAGTTCATTTCTTTCGAATGATTTTATTCTGAATAATCTATTTCGACTAAGAAAGAAAATTTGGAATAAAATATTTGTTTTCTTTTATGTTCAAAGGTCTCGTGAACTGATCAAAGCAGCCATTTTGGACAATGACTTCATGAAGAACCTCGAACTGACGCAGATTCGAGAAATCGTGGATTGCATGTATCCTGTTACCTTCTCGGCCGGTTCAACCATAATACGCGAAGGAGATGTTGGTTCCATCGTGTATGTTATGGAGGGTGAGTCACAAATTTTTCTGTCGTAGTGAAAATTATTTTCTCTTCGAGCTGAGTCACTTTGATTCACTTAGTTAACATTCAACTAATAATCTAAAGTAATATAAATTTAACTAACTGCTATGACCATTCTAAAGATATTTAAAAATAAAAATATTTGAATTAGATAAATAATTATATTCTTAAAATTTAATTATTCATAATATCCATAAATATTGTAACGTTCCATTATACTAAAATAACTAACAAACAATATTAATATTGGAACAGAACGTTTAAAATTCGTAGAAGCAATCAGCCTGCAATATAGGTTAGGTCGCGTAAAATGGCGATGGTACAGTTCGAGTCATCAATTCGAGGCAACTACAACGAGCTCGTTAGACAAAGCTATGCGTGATTACGCTTTTCCATGCGTATTCGGTTATAAATAGTTCGGTTGGCCATGCTTTAATGGACATGGGCGGAAAATCATCTCTGACCCAAGAGGCTCAGCGAGTGACGGAATCGTGTAATTTCAGTTTATTCACCAGGCTGTGTCGAGGTCGAACATTGTTCCTTTGCAACTGCGTAGTACACCGTTGCGCACTCTTGCGTCGCGAATTGGAAGCTTGACGCGGTCCCCGTTGCGCGCGCAGCTCTTTGACCTGCGTGAACCCGTTCGACGCATTTATCACTAGACATATTTCGATAGATTTTTCACTCATGTTAATAATAAACGTATTACTTTTAATGAGTAATACTTTAATTTATTAATGGTGTTAATAATAAACGAAATAATTTTTAAATGGTCAATGAAATATTGAATTGAATTGCATTATTGGATAACATATAGCACCTGTGTTATTTATTTATTTGATTATCGTTTATTATGTTATGTATATTGTAAAGAAAATTATGGTAATAAGCGACGAAGATAATAACGTTGAATATAAAATTTTTAATTAAAAGATTGAAAATGGTCATTATATATGTGATGTGTTTAGTGTTATACTTGGATCGAATATTGGGTATTCGACTTATCACTTTCATCTCCTGACTTCACGACTTTCTTTACGATATACATCACCTGGCAAATTTGCATACTTGATTTTCTCGAAAACGGTGCTTCATCCCAAAATTTTCATTCTTCTTTATCAACATATTTTGACATGCAAAATATCCTGTCCCATTACATCACCCTCATTTAATTGATGCAGTGATTTACTTAGCCTTAAATTATGCACCCAACAAATTTGTGAATTCAATTTTCTCGAAAATAAGGCCTCGGGTGAAAAATTTGTATTCTTTCTTTTCGACATATTTTTGCACGTAGAACACTTATTTTAAATCTTCCTGTATATTTATACATAAACATAAGTATATATTTATGTGTGCCCGTGATTTCCAAATTTTATTTTATCTATTTATCACTATACTATTATCCTGTACTATTATTGTATTATTAGTACCATTAAAATCCTATTTTTATTTTTAAAGGAAGGAAAAAATAGTAGCTTAAACAAATTGCAATAAAAATTTTTCATTCAATAGGCGAGAAATTTGCAATGAATTCACTTTAATTCCGCAGGCAATGCGGCATATGATTCATCGTTCTTTACAGGAACCGAATGATTCAAGCTATGCCTTTTCTTCCGAAAAACCGGTTCCCATAGCGGTAGTTATAAATAAAATGTTGCTGAAAATATACCGCATTCTTTTGCAACGATAAAAATCGGGTTCGTATTTAATGCGAATTTCGCTCCATATTTCGCGACATTTGAAATTCAAATTAAAATTAATCATCGTTAAACTAAGTGTCTGACATTATCCTTAAATTTCGAACTCGGATATTTGATCAGGTTTAATGTAACAAGCTTTTACCATATGTCTATGCACTTGTATTTTTCTACCTGTTTTTTGAATTAATTAGAACATATAAACTCGTGCATTAATCTGTGAGAATTTTGAAGAATCAGATCATTTTATCAATAAGTAATAAATTAATAAAAATATATGTATAGGCAGTTATCTATATGTAGACATTTTGTATATGCATTTTCATACATAAAATTTTTAATAATATATATATATAAGAGTAAAAATTTACAATTTACAAAAAAATTAAAAATATTAATTTTTTGAATGATTAATTTTGGAAATTTTAAAAGTTGTCAATTTTAAAGGATATGAAAAATATTAAGTTTTAAAAGTATTGAGAATCTTAATTTTTTAAAAAGAACTATTTTTTCAGATTTGTTAAATTTGTATTTTTATGAAAAGTTGTAGAAAATGGTTTCATTTGACACTATGTGAAAATTTAATTATTCGTGAAAATCAGGTATCATAGGATTTCCTTAGATGAAAATGAACGTTCTTGATTCAAAGCAATTCCATGCTCTGTTACAGAACATTTATTCAGAGCTTTAAAATGGCTTTCTCTTTTGTTTCCCACTTTTTCTTTCTCTTTAATAAATTTTAAAAGTTTCGAAAATTAATTCTCCAGTCAACGAACAATATACGATTTCACTTTGCGTTGAAAGTAAAATAATACACGTAACAAGTGTAATTATCGCGATATACATAGTTGCAGAAATGATTAAAAATGTGCAACATTAATAATTTGCCTTAACTTTTACGTAAATATTTTTTAATAATAGATTTTTGGATCTCACTTTCAATGTATGTCATTTTGACTGGTAATTTTGGTAAAATTAATAACTCATTGAAAGTGATTATTAATTAAAATATATAATTAATAAAAATTATTTTTAAGAAGATTAGTAACTTATAACAATCAAATATTTTGCTATTATTAGTATTAATAACTAATCAAAGTTATTATTAAAATTGTTTAATATTTGTTAAAAGTTATTACCGAAAAAGATTAATAACTCATATAAATTACTATTAAAAGGATTAATAATTTATAAAAATTTCTATTGAATACGGTTAATAATTGATAAAAACTATTGTTAAAGAGATTAACGATTCATAAAAATCGCTATTAAAAGGATTAATAATTCATAAAAATTACTATTAAAAAGATTAATAATTCATAAAGGTTACTATTAAAAGGTTTAATGATTCCTAGAAATTGCTACTGAATACAATTAATAATTGATAAAAGTTATTGTTAGAAAGATTAATAATTCATAAAAATCACTATTAAAATTACTAATAATTACAAATAGTTACTATTAAAAATATTAATAATTAATAAAAATGCATTCTTTTGGTTAATCCCAGCGTTAAATAATTTCACACGCATATTTTGTGTTGTATTCGCACACACAATTATTCGTTTTCCCAATTCGTTTTCGACGAATTTCCTTTTACTTCCGGTGCCGGTTGAACGCATTCAGTCACGGTTTGCGCAACGAGCAGCGATACTACAATTAAATTCGAATGTAATGGGCCACGTGTGCCGTAACAGCGTGAATTTTTACACGTAACGGCCACGATTGAGTTAACTGTACAAACGTGAAACGTTTAATGTCGACTCGTATATCGTTTGTGCAAATAATTGCAAACACGAGCGTGTCTCTTCAACAGAACGAGATTTGTCGCGATAAAATCTGATACGAAAATACAATAAAAGAAATAAACACGTGGATTTCGCAACACAAGACTGTGCGTTCGTAGTGGTATAATCTAGTGGTAAAATTTTGCTAATTAAAAGACAGTTTTTGATGGACTATTTTCAGATTTGTTTATTCGTTAAATAAATTTCTTTTCTTCTCTTCAAAATACGAGAAAAGAAATTATTTTGACACTTGGTGTACCAAACATTTGGTGTACGAAGTGTTAACTTGGAATATTTGTAAATTATGAATTTAAAAATTTGAAGCTTTTATTTGATTAATCAAAGATCTTTTTAATTCGAGGAATTCATAAATTTCTTTTCAAATTTCTCTTTTCCCATTCAGAAAAGGAAGAATTATGAATTTAAAAATTTGAAGCTTTTATTTGATTAATCAAAGATCTTTTTAATTCGAGGAATTCGTTAATTTCTTTTCAAATTTCTGTTTCCCCATTCAGAAAAAAAAGAATTATGAATTTAAAAATTTGAAGCTTTTATTTGATTAATCAAAGATCTTTTTAATTCGAGGAATTCGTTAATTTCTTTTCAAATTTCTGTTTCCCCATTCAGAAAAAAAAGAATTATGAATTTAAAAATTTGAAGCTTTTATTTGATTAATCAAAGATCTTTTTAATTCGAGGAATTCATAAATTTCTTTTCAAATTTCTCTTTCCCCATTCAGAAAAGGAAGAATTATGAATGAGATATTATATATGCTCGAAGTGCAAAGAGTTAATTTCATTTCCAATATACGTACACTCCCACTCAAAAGTTACTTCTCTTGCATTAATTTAAGACATTTTAATGAGGAACATTAATTAGTTCTGTTTCAAAAATTCTTTCCTTGAAAAAGAAAGTAATTAGCCTAGTAATTAGCAGAAGATTAACTTCATTTCTAATAGATGCATGTACAGTATCGTTCATAAATTAAGGTCTCTATTATATTTAATATTTTTTAATGAAAGAAATAACTTTATTATCTTTTATATTTAATTATATTAATTAAACAGAAATTTAATGAGATTGTACATGGTGTTTAAATTGCACACTATCATTTTTACTATAAATACAGTATCTTCCAAAAGTTTCGATTCGCCTATTCTATGAAATAGAATTTCAACTTTTTAATGGGGAATATATGAATGAACTTTCTTACCAAAGTAATTGAATATCAGTGTATTAGTCGATGAGGTATTGTTCAAGCTCACTTACGAGTCACTCACACTTAATAATTAATTGCTCCACTGTTCCACGAGTCACGAAGAAAATTTATAAATAAATATCTTTGTATCTGAGATATAAGATTATTCTATCTTAATTGAGTATATAATCTGACTATCATACCTTGAAATACTAAATACCCCAATTACGCAGAATACCTAAATACTAGTTGAAACGATTAATTTAGTTGCTTTCTCCTTGTTGACTTTTTAATGAGAAAAAATTAATAAATAGTCTCGATGCTTTGTGATACGTTTCCCCCACCTCGTTTTTACACTTTGCAATTATCCTGAAATATCGAATATTCATTTCGTCATACACGCACTGAAACTCCGTCTACTCGACTGCTTAAATGTCTAACGGTGCTGGATGAGAACCACTGACCTTTCTCTCGGAAGTTCGCGTACCGCAATAGCATAGCAATTAATGCATCGCTTTGATATATTTTAAAGCAACGTTGCATCGCGTGTCACGTCGATTTCTAATCAAAATAATCCTTCAGATGAAATAAATAAAATATTTTCAATGAAAACTGGTGAAATTGTGTTTCATTCGAAAATAGAAGTTACTCGGGTATCTTGTACTATAAATTTCTAACTGGGTAATCCTCGAGGATAGAATTCTGACGTCAAGCTCCTCGTGAATGCAGAGTTTGAGAATTTTTATCGTTTCACGAAATTCATGTATGTATAATTGCAGTATTATATTATATACAATTACGATAATTGTACTCGTAATTATTGTAATTGTGATTACATACATAATTAGAATTGTGATCAATATTAGGAAGTTAAATTTAGTATGAGATTATACTATCATATATATAATATATAAAATATAAAATATATAATATATAGTATATATCTTATATACAATTATAATAATTATACGCGTAATTATTGTAACTGTGACTACGCATATAATTAGGATTGTGATCAAAATTAAGAAATTAAATTTAGTATGAGATTATAGTATACTATATATAATACATAGTACATATGTTATATACAATTATAATTATTATACGCGTAATTATTTTAACTGTGATTACATGCATAATTGGTATTGTGATAAAAATTAAGAAATTAAATTTAGTATGAAATTATAGTATACTATATATAATATATAGCATATATGTTATGTACAATTATAATAATTATACATGTAATTATTGTAACTGTGATTACATATATAATTGGGATTGTGATAAAAATTTAAAAATTAAATTTAGTATGTGATTTATAGTGTACGTGAAAATTTTAAAGCATATTGACGTCATTCTGTGGCTTTGGAAAAAGAGAAAATATATATAGCCGGTAGATTCTTAACTCTTTTGGTCGTAAATATTTTTGATAATATACAACAGCGTATATTTAATTATAATATGTCTACATTAATCGCAATCAAAATTTGAATTCCTATAGTTTAACGCATCTTGTAAGCAGGATTACAGCAAGAGGGATAAAAACGAAAAGGCAGAAAAATGGTAATGATTGTGGCAAATTATGAGGAACAGCTAAATGAAAGTGTGAATTAACCAGGTTGCATCGTATAGTACCACGCATTAACGATATTTTTTATTGCCCAACGTGAAGGAAACTCGGCCATTTCCACGATCATTTTAGTAAAAACTTAACGGTAAAATTGTGTTAGAAGAACTGGTAATTTGCATGAATTTATTTCTGTATAAGCTTAATAATCACGTGCATTGCTACATACGGTAATAAAACTACAAGTCATCAGTGCAAAAGCATGGATATTTCAAATGCAATAACGGGACAAAACCTTTTAAATACGAGACGCAAGAAACTTGGAAATCGGCCCTAATGTCTATCGAACTTTACATTACGTAAGAGGAAAAATTGCATTTTCTTTTCGAAATTAAGTTTCCTAACCTAATTATAATTTTTAATATAAATTGTAAACGAGATATTTAGAATTTCAAAAGAAAGATAAATAATTATAGAATTTCAAAAGAAAGGTAAATAATTTTAATTTTATACTTATTTTAAACTTATTTCAAGTGTGTGCTTAAGCTTCGTTTCTATGAATGAAAGAACATTTTCTAAAATTTTTTGAAGAAAAACGAATTAGTGAATTGGGCTGAATATTTTTTTGATTCGAAAGTAAATATATTGGTGGATAATTATTTAGAAAAAAATTGTAGCTTTTAGACGTTGTATATCCTGTATTGCAATAGTAAATATGGCCGACAAATTGAAGTACTTCGTGGCTGCAGTTCGAACGTAGCTACACTGCATGACTCATGATCCCAGAATGGCTCGATATGAAAATGGGTGGAATTTTATTGTCTATGACGAATCAAAAACTACTTTTTAAATATTAAAAAATTGACAGGAACACATCACTTAAATAATATACGATATTGTATCTAAAAACATATTCCTTTATTAATGAATAAAGACTTGCTTGGTGTAAAAGTATTATATTAAAAATTCGAATTTTTATTATTTAGATTTCATTAATAATTGGAATTTTATTTACATTATATTAATAATTAGATTCAAATTTAATTTTACAATTCTATTACTGAAAAATTAAAATATCGAACAAATTTGTCAAATGAGACATAATTTTATGAACCATAAACATGTTCCTTTATTAATGAATAAAGACTTGCTTGGTGTAAAAGTATTATATTAAAAATTCGAACTTTTATTATTTAGATTTCATTAATAATTGGAATTTTATTTAGATTATATTAATAATTAGATTCAAATTTAATTAAATAATTCTATCACTGTAAAATTAAAATATCAAACAAATTTGTTAAATGAGACATAATTTTATCAACTATATACAATCCAATTTTCATAAAAGGATCTTTTATTATTTAGATTACATTAATAATTAGAATTTTAATTATTTAGATTCTATTTAATTATATAATTCTGTCACTGAAAAATTAAAATATCAAACAAAGTTGTCAAGTGAAACATAATGTTATCAACCATATATGAACAAATTGTTATGAAAAATATCTAGAAGATTGAAGAAATATTTAAAAGAAAAATACGTTGAAAATTCTCACATTTCTGATATTCATCCTCGACCTAAAATTTGACAATAATTTCGTCAATTGTCAAAATTTCGCCTTGAAAATTGCACAAAATATTTTCCACGAGATACGAAATTGAATGGGTAAAGAAAATAATTAATTATGCGAACGAAAGATAAGAGATAAAAGTTTAAAAGTAAAAGTCACAGTCTCCTTTGAAAGAAGATCGATCGTATCGAGGTTATTGGAGAAATCTGATTGCTGAAAAGGAAAATGTAAAAGATTATGCTAATGGAAGCAACTGCGGAGTAGAAGAAAGGAAGAAAAATAGGATACGAAATGCGCAGATATTGTGGAACCAAGGCAAAGCACGAGATGCAATTCCGACCAAGATTGCTCCACTTTTGCTCCCAGTGTTCCCACTACATGACAAACATCCGTGATGTATCTCTTCATCTTGTTCTCACGATTAGGGTACGCTGTTTCACTGCAATTTGTGAAGGGTAAACAAGCAGATTCAGGAAAAATACACCTGGTGTAGCTCTTATCGTTCGTTTCTCAATGAACCGAATAAAATTGATCATTCAGCGTGACTAAACGACGTAAAAATTTTTGTACAGTCAATTTTACTGCCTTTCTAAACGATAATTTTGAATCTTACACCTTGTGTGAGCTTAGACGTTTTGAATGGGAATTTATGTTGCATTGGAAGGGTGTATGTCGTCTGTAAATTAAAATAAAGGAGGTTTAAATTTGAATTAATTGAAAGGATAGATGTATCCTGTCTCAAATACTGAAAAAATTTCTTCTTTTATAATATTTTATAAAATATAGTATTAAAATTTTATAAATTATGGTATTTTATAATATATCATAAATGTGATAAGACGTCATATAATATTATGGAAGATATAGTACAAATATAAAAACACAGAATAAAAAGTGTAATAAAATATAATAGATATAAGAAATAAAAATAGCAAAGTCTTCTAAAATCAATTGTAAAATTTTCCATTTAATTTATATATATTTCTATTGCTGTGATATCTTTTTGTGTTCGAGCAAAATCTGCAACATCATAGTATATTTGATTTCGAGCAGAATTAGTCCGAGAATTTGATGGCTCCAAGAAAGAGTAATTTCAACGCAGATGTTCAGAATACACAGCTGACAGAGGAGTAACACATGGTATTTAATTTATTGGTCAAATACAAATTTTACATACAAAGGTCATCATTTATAATAAAAGTTATACAATTTTATTATGTGCATTGTATTCACAATATACAAAACAATTTCAGTAGCTAAATATTTTTATATCTTTTTATCCTTTTAATATTTTATACTAAATATATTTGTTAAAAATTCACAAATTTTCTAAATCTGAAAGTAAAAATATTTATAACTGAATGCATAAATTATATTGTAGATTTAGGATAACCAGTATGTTATGGATTTCTCCCATGAGAAATTTGAATGCTTCAAATAATCAGTTTATCTTGTTTGATTAACGATGCTCCTCCACCTGCAGATATTGCAACAAGATATTCTCAAGATACATAACAAAACAACAAATTATCTTCCCGTATCAATTTCTCAAAGCCAACTTTTCTTTCAAACGTATCATTTTACTCGTATCTCTTACGTATCTCAAACATTCCAACTATCTTCCCCTTATCATATCAATCAATCACCTCGCTCAAATTAGACTGAAACTTTCGTTATTAAGTTAATATTATTAAATTATTAAATTTGGTATTGTATTCCTATATTGCACTTATATTATAAGTATATCAATTACACTTACATTATTTATCTGAATCGTCATATTTACATTATTATATTTTCTTAAATTTGTAAATAGTTTAATAATTTAATTTATATAACTTATGTATGTAAATTAGAGATAGTATTTAATGGTATTTTATATCATTATACTACACATAATATGTTGTTATTTTCCAATTTTCATTATGAAGTATTCTCATCAATGATATTTACGTTATTTATCTCAATTATCATATTTCAATTGTTTATTATATTTTCTTAAATTTGTAAATAGTTTAATAATTATATTTATTTAACTTATGTATGAAAATTTGAAATAGTATTTAATGGTATTTTATATCATCATACCACACACAATACAGTATTATTTTCCAATTTTCATTGTACAGTATTCTCATCAATTATACTTACGTTATTTATCTGAATTATCATATTAAAATTGTTTATTATATTTTCTTAAATTTGTAAATAGTTTAATAATTATATTTATATAACTTATGAATGTAAATTTGAGATAGTATTTAATAGTATTTCATATCATAATACCACACATAATACAGTATTATTTTCCAATTTTCATTCTACAGTATTCTCATCAATTATACTTACGTTATTTATCTGAATTATCATATTAAAATTGTTTATTATATTTTCTTAAATTTGTAAATAGTTTAATAACTAAATTTATAAAACTTATGTATGTAAATTTGAGATAATATTTAATGATATTTTATATCATGATACTACACTCAATATATTATTATTTTTCAATTTTCATTATATATTATTATCTTCAATTATTCTTACAATATTTATTATATTTTCTTAAAATTTTAAATAGTTTAATAATTAAATGTACAAACAATCTATTTATAATATAAAATTTATATAAATTCGAGATACCATTTAAATGTCACATATCACAATACTACACGTAATACAGTATTATTTATACACGGTAGAATATTTCATACAAATTTATATACATTTAACTGTGCACAGCTTAAAAATGTATATTCGCCTATATATACAGCTATATAAATCGTACTCGCGTCATATTCCTTTGTTACACTTATATCCCGCCATGTCGTACTTGCATAACCGAATTAAACCGAAACGAAGAAAAAACTGCGTTAGAAAAAGCATAGATAACCTTCGACTGCTGTCGAGTCACCCGGTACATACGTGGGAGTGGTTGCGACGAGGGCAACCGCGGTCGCCTGAGAACCACTGTCCTTTCTCTCTAGCAGCGCGCCTGGTGGGGGCGCCTAGCGGAGGGGAAGGGAGTTTCTCGTGCACGCTCTTTGCGGGCGTACTTTTCACCAGTCGTGAACGCTGTCAGTGAGCGTCAGTCTCGAAGGAGTGGTCCTGCCGGTGTCCTCGTTCGCGTCAGGATCCTCCTTTGTGAGAACACTGTGTCTGCCTCTACTTCTCTCTCCGGAATCGAGTCCTTTCTTACCCGACGTCTCATCCACGCCGCGAGAACACCCTCGACAGGACCAATCCATCGAGGATTCGCGAGTGAAACCGGAACCAACCGGGCTTTCGTTGTCCTACCGTCGAATCTCTTGCGCAATCCATCGATCAGTCTATCCTTCGTCGTTCTTCGTGACCGATTCCAACCTACGTGACTTCTTTCGCTTCCTTGGACCCGCAGTGAGACACCTACACCTGTATCAGCCAGACCTAGCGTCACACCAGGCTCAAAACAACCGTTAAGAAGTACCACCAAGTGGAATCATGAAATGACCAGGTGACAGAGGTTCGACGAGCGCATGAAGAATCCAGAGAGTCGATTTGTGTCGAAGGAATCAAGCCGGGACTAAAAATAGCGCGTCATTGTTCAGCTTTGCGCCAGCCTGTGGAATTAGCCGCTCGAAAATCGCGCAACTCTCAATTTTCTGCCGCTGTCGGCTGTCATTTGTGCGCTGCCGTGAAGCATGAACCGGCGAGCAGTGAGTCGGGCCCTTCGACGGACACTGAACTCGATTCGTTGGAAAAGCGCTGAACAGACCAGGAAGTTCCCCGAGACACGTGCCGCCCGATGTGATTTACGCGACTGGAACATGCTCGAGATCTGAAGAGCGCAGGCCTGGCTAGCTTTGACTCGAGGGCTGACGCTGGTCAAACAGAAGGCGAGCAATCATCGATCTTCCGATTGAATGGGTGCCAGGTCAGCGTCGAATTTCCCACGCTAAATCCCGCGGAGAGCCACGCGACCTGGTCCTTGTTATCTCGCGACCAGACTCCATCCTCCAGCGAGAATTGTCAGCCATTGGAACATGTCCAACTCGACGACTCCTAGCCAAGGTCGTCTCACCAACCGAACCTTTCCAACCGCCTTGTCCCGGAGTAGCCTACAGACGTGTCTCTCGTGATGCTATCTCGCTGATCCGCTCTCTCGTAAGAGTCTCTGTTCGGAGACAGCGTCGAAGAGAGAGAGGAGAGTCTGTCATTTTGCAATTTCTCTGTTGGGGAGAGGAGAAGAGCGAATCGTCGCACCAAAGTTCAGACTCTGTACTATGAAAGTGCGGAGTTATCCTGGCAGAGCCGTGTTGGAGGACCCAGAGCTGCTCTTGGATCCTGACGCGACCCGAGGGAGAGCCATGGAGCTCCTCTATGAGGCCAGCTGGCGCGAGTGCGGTGTGAACTGGGCGAGCAACGCGAGGAGCAAGCCTCCGTCTAGAGAGGACGAGTACAGGCAGCCCTATGCCGAAGTAATCTCGCAGTTGGAGGGTGTCTTGGAGGGTAGTCGCTCGTCCGCTAGGGAGGACTCGGAGTCCAGGAGGTCCAGCAGCACGGGCACCACCGATAGCGAGTCCAGCGAGCTGAATCAGACAGGCAATAGCCAAGGTGGATTCCTCATACCCAGACCGAGGCTGATCGTACCGGTTCACACCTACGCCAGGAGACGACGAACCGGTGCCCCACCTCCGGCCAGGAGGCGACAGATACGCGAAGGTATTCGAGCGGATTTTTTAACCAGCTTAGAGACCCGTTTTGGGCGAGACGGTTTCGTTGGGATGGGGCGAGAGAGAGAGAGAGAGAGAGGTTGAGTAGACTTGGATCTTGATAGATCGCGGCCAGTTTGGGTTTTGTTATTGATCGATCCCCCTTTTTCGTAGGTTGGCTCAGGTTGTGGAATTGCAACATTGCTATATAGCATAGTCGTCAGACTATATATTATAAAGTCGTCAGATTTCAGAATTATGAAATTTACTAGAGTACAACTTATCACAATGTACTATAATTATATTACAATTAATATATTAACTTAAACTTTTGGACGAAATAATATATTTCGTAGATTGACTCAAGATGTGAAATTGCTACAATACAATATAGTAATGTCATGAGATTTCAGAATTATGCAATTTACTAGAGTACAACTTATCACAATGTACTATAATTATATTACATTTAATATATTAACTTAAACATTTGGACGAAATAATATATTTCGTATATTGACTCAAGTTATGGAACTGCAACATTGCAATATAGTAAAGTCATCAGATTTCAGAATTATGAAATTTACTATAGTACAACTTATCACAATGTACTATAAATATATTACAATTAATATATCAATTTTCATATTTGGACGAAATAATGCATTTTTGTAAGTTAACTCAAGTTGTGAAATTGCTACAGTGCAATATAGTAATGTCATGAGATTTCAGAATTATGCAATTTACTATAGTACAACTTATCACAATGTACTATAAATATATTACAATTAATATATCAATTTAAGTATTTGGACGAAATAATATATTTTTGTAACTTGACTCAAGTTGTGAAATTGCTGCAGTGCAATATAGTAATGTCATGAGATTTCAGAATTATGCAATTTACTATAGTACAACTTATCACAATGTACTATAAATATATTAAAATTAATATATCAATTTTCGTATTTGGACGAAATAATACATTTTTGTAAGTTAACTCAAGTTGTGAAATTGCTACAATGCAATATAGTAATGTCATCAAATTTCAGAATTATGAAATTTACTGGAGTACAATTTATCACAAGGTATTATAAATATATTACAATTAATATATTAACTTAAACATTTGGACGAAATAATATATTTCATAGATTGACACAAGTTGTGGAATTACAACATTGCAATATAGTAATAAAGTCATCAGATTTCAAAATTATGAAATTTACCACAGTACAACTCACCACAATGTACTATAAATATATTACAATTAATATATTAACTTACATATTTAGACGAAATAATATATTTCTTAATTTGGTTCAGAATAAGGACTTGAAAAATTTATGGTAGTCTAGAGTCTAGTCCAGATTATTTTCAATGTGTATGGTTTTTAAGAGATGTTAATGGTAATATGGAAATTATAGACTGATTAGATCCTTTTCTAAAGGATTGGATGAACGTATAGTAAAAGCTATATAGATTTTTTAGTATATTAGTAAAATCTATAGAATTTTTGATACCTACGTAGAGATCTACTAAGGACATTTTGAACACATGATTTTTTTGATTTTGTGGGTGGTTTCTGAAAAATGTTAATGGTACTGGTTCCAGTATAACCAAATGGTTTTCTTTGTCTTCTTAAAGAGGATGAAATATTATAGAGAAGCCAAATTATTAACTTTCAATTATCAATTTGTTATTATATATTTTTGCCAATTCACTGTTTCCAATTAGTTCTCACTGAATTTTTAAATAACGAAAAGTATATGTGGAAATATAATCATTCTTGGAAACCATTATGTATAGATTAGAAATAACCAAGGAATCCGAGAAATACTTAAAACCCAATAACGTTTGCCTAGCTATATTTAAAGGATATATCTTTTACGACGTTGATTTTCAACATAATCACTTTCGATAAGAGTCTTCACGATCTATCTGAAATTACGATTAATCTGTGGCTGTAATGACGAATAAAGATCCATGCCTACAGGGATTAAGCACAAAGATCTATTATTTTTTAGAAATATATGAAATAATATTCTAATCTAATATATTATTAAATAATATTTTAATTGTTACTTAATATATTAATAAATAATATTTTCCTTTTTAAAATTTCGCTAAATAATATCCTAATATTTATTCTGCTAATAAATAATATTTCAATTTTCATAATTTCATCAAATAATATTCTAATCTCTAATATACTATTAAATAATATTCTAATTTTTAAAATTCCATTTAATATAATAATACTCCAATATTCCATTTTCTACTAAATTACTTGTGCTATACTATTCTAACGTTTAAAAATGCTATCGAATAATATTCCGATTTTTAATATTCTTTAAATGTTTTTCTGACAAGAATTTACATGACTTCCATGTGAGATATCCACAATTTATCTGACCTTTGCCATTCTTACTTAGGGGAACAACATAAAAGGAAATGTACATTGCAAATATATTTAATTGCTACTATAAGATTGGACAGTGAAAGATTTTTCTGCAGTGTTGTGTATTCTAAGCAGAATTAACTTGATATCGATTTGACATCGATCCATCGATCGGTATGTGGCGCTCTGAATAATCTACTTCGATCAAGATCTAATACATTCGTGTGATCACATCTGGTTGTTCACGATCTTCCTTGTGAAATTTGATAAATATGTCACAGGAAATATCATTATATGAAATTATTATTTAATTTTTCACCACCTATCAAATAATTCTATGTCCCTCTATTTTTTCTTTTCTTTTTTTCTTTTTCTTTATTATTCTTTTTAATTATAAATATCTCTAAGAAGATTTTTACTGATGGACGTATCCAGTTTCTTGGCATTAACCCTCGGCTGGTATCATTATGACACAGCTAACCACAGGAGTTTGAGTTGAATTACATAAAAATGATGAACATGTAAAAGTGTGTAAGGTACAAAATAAAATTAAATCCAGTAAGTTTAGAATCTTGATTTGAATTTTCTTTTTATTCACATATGTTGTCAATTTTTGTTATTAAATGGTAAATATTGGTTGAGTGTTAAAGGAATTTTTGGGACATGATAAGATATGAATAAATAATAATTTCGTAATAGAATTCCTTTCAAACTTTCTCAAACCTTTTAAAGATTATACTTTTTGCTCAAAATTTGTAAAAATTCCTTTCAAACCTTTTCAAACTCGTTATTAAATCTAGTACATAATATTTATCAGAAACTTTACTATTTTTCTACAATTCATAATTAAAGTCTCTTACCACTGGAATCTGTATGCAATATCTATCAAAAAAATAATATAAATATGATGGGATATGAATAAATAATAATTTCATAATAAAAATTCTCTTCAAACCTATTCAAACATTTTATTAAATTTAGCAAACTTCTCAAAAATTATATTGTATATTTAAAATTCATAATGAAAGTCTACTTTTTCTCTTTTTTAAACACATTCTACTCAGTACTTTCTAGAGACTATACTATTTTTCCAAAATTTATAATAAAAATCTCCTTCCATCTTTTCAAATGTAAAATATCTAGTATTTATTAAAGACTATACTATTTGTCCAAAATTCATAATAAAATTCTCCTTCCACTCTTCCCAAATGCCTTATAAAATATAATATTAAATACCATAAATAATTTAATTAATCCAATCATAGACTTCCAACCGTCATCAAATAGGACTTAACTCTCCATCATCAAAAGGAACACAAACTAAGCCCAACATATGTACACGTACTTCAAATGAAATTAACTCGATATTATCGCGATATTAGCTCATCTATCTCTTAATTAATCAATCTAATTATAGGCTTGAGACCATGATCAAATGAAACTCTACTCACCATCACCAAAAGGAACATAAACTATACCCAATCTTCGTATATAGATGCAGATTTATCTCAAATAAAATTAGCTGGAAATTATCGCAATATTAACTCATCTATCTCTGTATTATTCAATCCAGTTATAGACTTGCAACCATAATCAATGGAACTCTATTCTCTATTGCCAAAAGGAACATAAATTATACCCAATCTTCGTATATAGATGCAGATTTATCTGAAATAAAATTAGCTGGAAATTAGCGCAATATTAACTCATCTATCTCTGTATTATTCAATCCAGTTATAGACTCGCAACCATAATCAATGGAACTCTATTCTCCATCACCAAAAGGAACATAAACTATACCCAATCTTCGTATATAGATGCAGATATATTTCAAATAAAATTAACTCGAAATTATCGCAATATTAGCTCATCTATCTGTTTATCTCTCTCCTCGTGGTCCTTGAGCATACAAAAGTATCGATCAAAGATATTAGTTATCCAAATAAACTTGGTTCTCCGTTGCAGCGAGACCTAGTTGACATAACGCCTCGTTTGTTATTCTCAATGCCGTTCCTCGAATCGCGATTTCGTCGAACGAATATTTCTCATTGAACATTATTTGTCCTCGTTGAATCACAGTGTTTATTAACCCTTTAACCGGGGAAGAGTGATATACAGGGTGTTCTATCGCGAATGAAGAATGGCCGACCTCTAGCTGTGATCCTGAACGGGAATTAGCCTAAAACCTGGATATTCAAGGACGTTATTAACAATTCTCTCATCGACCGAAATGAACTTTTATGTCCGGAAACATTTTATCTCTGTCACAGAGACGTGATACCATCTTTTGGCTGACTCTTGTTTTACTTGCAAATATTTTGGGCTCACCTTGTGCACTGTGGTATTACGCTCGGCCTCGTGAGAGCATTGGTGCAGAAATTTCAAGAAAATTTCTTTTATCACTATTCCTTATGTAATATAGATTTTTATTATAGTATAGTAGAGTCCTATATGACATGATTATTGCATTATGCTAGTATACAGTGATCTGAAACATGGCAATTTATAAGCAGGAATCAATTTTTATATCTTGACAGAATTTTTCCTGTAAAATGAGAATTTTCCAAATTTACAAATTTTCCAAAACTACAAATTAAATAAGATTCCTTATAACGTGATCTAACTTCAATACTGTGTCAGTTTAAGGGGGTGTTTTCAGAAGACCAGAATATGGTATAGATTTTTAATATACTATAGTACATTCCTGTATGACATGGTTATTGCATTATGCTAGTCTACAGTGATCCAAAACGTGGAAATTTATAAGCAGGAGTCAATTTTTATATTTTGACAAATTTTTACTGCAAAATGAGAATTTTCCAAATTTACCAAGTTTTTGGTAACCAAAACTACAATTTTAAAATATTGTTACAGTTTTGAGAGCCTTTATTATTATTTGTTATTATTTTTTAGTATTTAATATAGTGACTCATGAATCTTCTTACTATTATTATTTTCTTTTTTCTTCTTTGTAAATGTTGGAAGAAGGGAAGATTGGTGATTGGTTTTATAGCATATGGAAGTGATAGAAAGTAATTGAAACGATAATTTCGAGTTCTTTTTATAAGGACTGGTGTGAAGAGTAGTTGAATACGTGAGAGAGTAGCGGTCAATTTGTTTTCGATCGATTATTGTAACGGTGAATATGTATTGAAGAATTCAATACGTGATGGCCATTTTGGGATGATCCTGACTGGAATAAATCGTTCGTTGAATAGATATTGGATGATTATTCAGTGGTAAACACGTCAGTGAAAGATCATTGTTCTGTATGATTGACAGCGACTTCCGATTGCGTCTTCTAAATGGATCGTGGTGTTATTTCTTTTTCTCTAATTTGCATCCATCTTTTAATTTAGTATTTTGAGTTAAGGATTGGTTGCAAATTTCAAAACATTCCGTATTGGATATCAGTTGTATATTAAAACGATTTAATTCTTCATAAATATTACAAATTTCGAGGAGAAAAAAAAATTAAATTTTAAAATTAAACAATTTTATAACGATTCCTTATAATTTAAAAGTTTCCAAAAAGATGGGAAAATTAAATATGAAGGGAGCTTAATTTCGAGTAATATTAAAATAATTTAATTCTGTATAATTCGAAAAATTCCAAATGATAAGGGAAATTAAATATTAAGGAAATTTATAAATTTATAAACTTCCAAAAATTGTTTAAATATCTAAAAAATGCAATATTTTGTAATTTAAAAAATTCGATGAAATAAACGGAATTAATTATCGAAAGAAATATAATCCCTCGTTGATACTTAAAAAATAAATCAAGATTAATTTATCGAATTTCCCCATTTGTTATACTCTTCTATTACAAATGATTAATAATTATAGCTTACCAACGCGTTCAATCAACCCCGTGGTAGAATTATTTATCGCGTGCGATTAATATCAAACGCATGGTATCCATTGAAACCGAATGAAAGTCACGAAGGCTGCTGAAATAAAAGAAGTTTATGGAAATGCGCTCGGCGATAGAAAATGTCAGCATTGCTTTGTCATGAGCTCCGGAGGAAGGTGATGATAATCTAAAGAAAATGTGAATATCGTGTTCCAGGAATATTTCGAAATCGCTCGTGTGTTCTAAGCTGCGCTTTAAATCTAATCGAAACGGGCTGAAAGTGATGGAAAATATCGTGGAAGAAGTAAAAAGCGATTTTATTAATCATCCACATTGCTTTTTAAGTAGCTTTACCTGGAAATGATCGACGTTTAAGTTGAAGAATTCATAATTTTTTTATGATACACTTCCAAGGAAAGAATCTTCAGAATTTTATCGAAAAGATGAGTAAGTAGAGTATCAGAAATTTTTTGAAGTATAATAAAGGAAGTTTTAAGTATTTTACGATTTTCTTTGAGAAATTTAGAATTGAAGATATCGAATACGAAAAAATTTAAAAAATTGTGTGAGAATTTTGTTGTAATTTTATTAAGTTATATAATAGATAGTGTTACTAATTTTATGGGTATTTGTTGACACTATCAGTAGTGATAACACTGTGATGAAATATTTCCTCAGTTAGAGCATTTCTATGTATATTTTGTTACAAATGGGACGAACAACAAATTTTTTTAATTGTTATAAAATATTAATACTGGCATATAATACTAATTTGAATATAATACTAATTTTAGTAATATTTATTAATATTATCGGTATTGGTAACATTATAATAAAATGGTTGAATTCGCAGGAAAATAGAACAAATTATTAATAAATGTTAATACTAGACAATACCATCATAAAATAAATCAATTTCCCATGAAATTTGTTAATTTGAAATTGTTGTTAAATTATTGTTAACATGAAAATCGTCAGGTTGAATAAAATTTTATTTAGTTTTTAAATAAAATTCGTTAATAATTCGTGATTTAGTCGAAGAACTAAACAACAACAACTGTGGTGTTGGTATAATTGCTATTATATTTTCATGACCCTTTTATCGCGGTTTTGGCTTCACGCCGATTTTAATGTCTGTATTTTATCACTTTGTTTTCCATGTTAAAACAAAATACGAAACGTTTCAAGGTTTCCAGGAAGTATTACTAGTAAAAACAAAAATCGCGTATACAATTGTGCAACTGTGTAACAATTTGTAAAATAAAATCACAAGAATGCACGTATTTCTGCTTACAATTAGATAAATTTCTAAAAAGAATGATTAGGAAGAAATTATCAGATAAATGTTCGATAAATTAAAAATAAAATGACCAAACTTGTAAAAACTATAAACCAAATTTTGTTTATCATTTAAAAACGTGTAAATTCTAAAAAAATTTACATATTATATAATTACATTCATTTATTTTAATTATAATCATCTACACAGGATGGAAAAAAATTATTTAAGCTTTAAACAGCTTAAAATAAAATATTTAGTCAACAAAGATTCTAAAATTGATATTTTTGCTTTAGGATGTAATTTTGCCAAAAAAAATTGGAATATGTGATTTTTTCTCTAATAAAAAATATTGTATATAAATTTTGGAAACGACGAGTAAAAATTGTACATCAGGCAATGTGGAGCAAGGACAAAAATATTTGAAAATATACACAGGTCAATTCGTAATTTAGACATGTAAGTGAGATAAAAACACATAAAGTATATACTTCTTGTGAAAGGAAATAAACGTTCGTGCTGTATCCTTGGCATATACTTCTTTGTTAGTGTTCATGATAATCTTTTATCATGACACAATAATATCTGTCGGATATCACTGATTAATATATCTCAAATCCAATTTTTTTATTTACTTTTATGTCTTGTCACTCAACTTACTGACAAATATAATCTCACACTTTATGAACAAAGTGTATATATATATATTTTTCAAATTTATTTTTGGATTGGTAATTTTGTATTTTTTATACTAGTTTCAAAGCCTCTGAAATTTCAGACACGATGAATTTAATAAATTTCTTATGGAATTTTTAATTGACAAAATTAATAATAATTGTTATTCTGATAGAAACCTAATTAGATGTATCTAATTATCTCTATTGTATCGCTCAAAATAATTAATTTCAGAATTTTTAATTCTGCACTTACTTTCTCCAAAAATAATTCTAATTTTTATCCAAATAAAATGATAATTATACAAATTTCAAAACTTTTTATTCTGTCTCTTACTTTCTCCAAATATAATACTAATTTTTATCCAAATAGAACGATAATTATACATACCTAATAATTTTTATCGCACCTCTTAAAATAATAAATTTCAGAATTTTTAATTGTGCACTTACGTTCTCCAAATATAATACTAATTTTTATCAAAATAGAAGGATAACTATACCTAATAATTTTCATGGGAGCTCTCAAAATGACTAATTTCAGAATATTATATTTCCCACATAGGATAATAATTACACGTACTTAATAATTTTCATCGTATCTCTCAAAATAATTAATTTCAGAATTTTTGATTCTACACTTACTTTCTCCAAATATAATACTAATTTTTACCCAAATAACACGATAATTATATATACCTAATAATTTTCATGACACCTCTCAAAATAACTAATTTCAGAATATTATATTTTCCAATTCCCTTTTCCAAAAATACTATTATATACTTATTTATATACATCAAAATATTTTATTTTAGAGTTACTAAAAATACCCAGCTACATTTCACCGAAATTAATATTAATTTTTATCCAGGCAGAAATTCAATTACATCTACCTAATTATCTTCATTGTGCCGCTGTAATTGTTATTATCTATCTGCATCACATTTACACATTAAAAATCCGCAATTATGGTATTAATTAATACAAGCAAACCGCGTATGATACAAAGTGGAGAATCTGAGAAATCTTACTAGACCAAATCTGGCGATGAGTCACTGTATCTGAGAGTTTATCAGGCGTCTGCCTTCTCAGACATTTCTAAGAAGGATAACGTCAATTTCCACGCTTTTTTCCCCATTTTCTACAAAGAGACGCGAGGAAGTTGTCTAATCAGAAAATTAGATACAATACACACGTAGGCAGGGAACGTCAATTAGCCGGTACATATCCGTGAAGACTGGTTTGCTGCCACTCGTGGCGTCTAGATCCGGGTCGACAGTCTCGCACTTGGGATCAGCTTTTGTAATGCTGAGAAAAATACCTGTCCTTCGCTCGATCGGGTTCGAATACGAAATCTTTGCGCCGGTGAACCAGTGGCTTTTTAATCCGATCGATTCGCCTGTGAAATTCGAATTGGAATTAAATTACGGAAAAATATAATTTAAATAGTCCTAAACTGGGAAAATGTTATTTCTGTAACCCTTTGCACTCGAGAGACGCCCTTCGGTCGCCATTTCATAAAATTTGGAAAATCGATATTAATTAACAAATCAAATTTAATGTAATCTAACAGTGTGCGAGATATCAAAATTAAATAATTCTACGTGTTAATTATTATACGATTTCTTATTTACTGTTCAGAAAATATCATCAGGCTTATTAGCAGAAACTTTTTTAAATAATAATAATAATAATAAAAATAATAATATAATCGTACGATGACTTTTAAGGCATCTTTGTAAAGAGGAAACTTTCCCCTATAACGACCATTCAACAGAAATATCAAAAAAAAATTTCCAAGGTTCGCAGAGTCGTCTAAACTTATCAAAATTTCTAAAAAAAATAACTATTCTTAATTTTTCACTTCGTTTCTCGAAATACTGAAATTTTCGAAAACCCACTGAACATGTATCTTAAAGCAGAGGCTTCGAGCTTTAAAATGAGCCAAAATTCATCATCCTACGATGTTTCTTTACGAAGTTACAACCATTCGAAGATTTACAATTTTTCGACGAATATTTCTTAATAATATAATTTCTTAATTATATTGTTTAATATATTGTTTAACATATTGTTTAATACATTGTTTAATACATTGTATACACAGCTGTAAGCAATCTCGATTCGATACCACAGTTTCACTCTAGCAAAGTCTTGTTTCTATTTGTATCTTTCTGAATTTCTTCTAAACCGCCTACGCATCTTGCCGTACTTCGCGAAGTACGATATATAGGCAGTAACAAATAGGTTCTCCACTCACCGCTAGATGGACATTGATCGATTGTGTCTTTCTCGCAAGAGTGGGTGATTGTCCTTATTATAAATATCGAACCGCCACCGGATTTAATCGAACCCTGCACGATGATAATCGTGTAGCGTTCTTTTTTAAAGGATGCGTCTTCTTTCATGTTACATATGGTTCATGATTAGAATTGATGCTATCCTTACCTCGGTGGATGTGTGGTGGAGTATTTCATACTCCCACACAATGTGTATGCTCTCCCTGCCCCTGCCCTGCCCTGCCCTGCCCTGGCCCTGGCCCTGCCCTGCCCTGCCCTGGCCCTACCCTGCCCTGGCCCTACCCCTCTTTACCCTTCTTCTTCTTCTTCTTCTTTCTGCTTCTCTTTCCTTCTTCTTCTTTCTCTTTCTTCTTCTCTCTGCTTCTGCTTTTCTCTGCTTTTGGTTTTCGCTGCTTCTTCTTCGCTCTGCTTTCTATTAATATTCTCATAAATATTCTCATAAACTCTGTTATGTAATCTAACAGTGTGTTCTACAATTCTATTATTATACAATTCTTTATTTACTGCTCAGAAAAGTATCGTCAGTTTTTTAGTAGAGAATCTTTGAATTTCTACCCTTCTCTAGCCAAAAAATCGTCGAGTAAAGGGTTAGATTACATACGCACCTCGAAATACTAGACCTAGATATGTCATCTTGGTAAATAATAAATATATAATAATTTATTGTGAACATAAATTAGAATTCCAACGCTAATAATTCGCATTCGCCATCTCTCAAAGAACTGTTATTAACACTTTGCACTCGACGATTTTTTCGAAACAGAAAAATAGTAATTCGAAGACTTTTTATCATAATGTCGACGATATTTTTAAAATGGTAAATAAGAAATCGTGTGCAAATTAAAACGTAGAATTATTTTACTTCGACATTCCAGGCATCGTTTGATAATTTTAAATTTGATATATTAATTAACATCGATATTTAGAATCTGAGAGTCGTCTCTATAGTGCAAAGAGGTTAAGTTACCGATATGGTTGGTGAAATTTGATGAATCGTCGAGGTATAGTTTACCCTGGTTCTGATAGATTCTCTTCTGTACAGTGAGGTGTTAAGTGTGACGAGAAATTAAGAGAATTTTAATTTTAGTAAAATTGGAAAATTTTTTAATTGTTGGAATTTTATTCTGTAATTAAATTAAAATGGAAATTTAATTTAAATTTCGAAATTTGAAACCTCGAATTGTAGAATTGACGAGAAATGGAGCGAATTTTAATTTTAGTAAAATTGGAAAATCTTTTAATTATGGGGATTTAATTCTGTAATTAAATTAAAATGGAAATTTAATTTAGATTTTGAAATTGGAATACTTCGAATTGTAGAATTGAAATATTAAAAAATTATAAAATCTTGGAATTGCAAAATTGCGATATTTCGCGATAGTGGAGTCATGAAATTTCAGAATTGCGAAATTCAGTGCAGTAAATACATTTAACTTGCACGTTTAGACGAAATAATATACGTTTCTGTGGCGTATTAAAATATTTTTTTAAAAATGAATATCGTATGGTATTTTCGCAAATGGAATGACTAAATTTGCCCGTATATTTCGCGTAAACCGTCGGGTATTTAATTCGATCTATCAGTCGGCGATCGTGAAAACTAGATTTAGGTCGGACGTCTGTATCGCAAGAGCAACGTTACTCAAGCCTGTTGGCTGCTCCTATCTATAAGCACGAAGGCTGATTAGGCTGGTTGTAATCACGTTTCGTACATTTACTTCGATTTTACTTCGTATCCTTGCGAACCAACGTCTTGCACAAGATAGAGTGTTGCATTCTTGAGATCATGGAGAAACAAAGGAATTATGAATTCGGAAACGGGAGCATTTTATTTACGCGTTATTCAGTGCTATTATCCGAAGATTAGACTTCTTGGAATAGTTCAGTAGATTCTGCCATATTCCGCGCTAAATAAAAGTATTTAAACGATTTTTCCATTTTATATACAATTAATAATATGTTAAAATATTTACTGTGTAAATATTTCATATAATTTATATTTAGCCATCTAATCGTCATTTAACTACTTTGAGGAGATAGTGTACTATTACTATATAACCGTATTGCTATTATACTGTTGCTATACTACTACTATGTTACTATGTTGTCACTATAGTGCAGCTATACTACTACTGTGTTACTATAGTGTCATTATTCTGCAGTTATACTACTACTATGTTCCTGTATTGTCACTATAGTGCAGCTATACTGCTACTATGTTACTGTATTGTCACTATAGTGCAGCTATACTATTGCTTTGTTACTGTAGTGCCATTATAGTGTTACTATACTACTACTGTGTTACTGTAGTGCCACTATAGTGTTACTATATTACTAGTATATTACTGTACTGCCACTATACTACTGTTAGGCTAATGATATATTACTATATTGATATATTGCTATAGTGCTATAGTTCTGCTATACTACTATCATATATCACTACTATACCGCTATTATATTGCTACAATATTGCTATAGTGCTGATATACTGCTACTATACTACTATAGTACTAGTGTACTGTTACGATATTTATTTATTTAATTGATATTTGTGTCTGAATATTCCAAAAATATATTTTTCCACGCCCCTAGCAAAGACACAAGACCTTTTAAACCGTGAATGTACAGAAATGTAACACCACTTTTGGAGCATGATTTCACCGATAAAAGGATAGCCAATTCGACGTGACTAGCCACGAACGAGAATAACGCTTACGCTGTCTCTTCTAGACAGAGGCATAATCTGAAATGCAAGCACACGCCCTTTCCGCGATTCCCATATAAACGCGAGCTGAGACGAAAATCACGAGCAGATCGAATTCGCTACTTTCTGGAGCACGAAACACGGTCACTCGTTAGCACGGTTCCCTGGACGAGTCCGTTCCACGAGAGAAGCTATCTTATCGCGCAGTTTACCGCGACTTATTGTTTTTATTCCACCACGAGAGAGTCTCATCTGTTATTCATACGATGCTCTCCCGCTGCAACTTTCACGCTTTTCGAACCCGTATCGGCGTTTTGGAATTTCTGCTTCTTCTCCTTTTTCCCTGTCCGCGCCTTCAGACCACTCCGACAGATCCGTTTAGAAAACGGATCGACGATCTGCTCGTGAGATCTTGAATCGCTGTTGAAACCTTCGGTTCGAACCCTGAAACCCACGGCACGCCCGATTTATATATTGTACAGTGGATACTGTACCGTGCAATTGCATATACCGTGTACGTTATATATAGTATAGTGTATTGCTATAATTATTCTGTTCTGTGTGATATGGTATCCGGTATAATACTATATACTACATATGATTCCATTTAAATAGTGTATTACTATATTATTCTATTCTGTGTAATATAGTATCCGGTATAACAGTATATACTATATATGATTCTATTCAAATTGACATACTGGATACCATACAATACTATATATTAAAATTGACAATACATCTGATTTATGTATTGGATAGTATATGTAATAATCCATTTAAATAGTGTATTACGGTACTATTCTGATCTGTGTAATACAGTATCCGGTATAATAGTATATACTATACATGATTCTATTCAAATTGACATATTATATAGCATACAATACTATATATTAAAATTGACAATACATCCGATTTATGTATTGGATAGTATATGTAATAATCCATTTAAATAATGTATTACTATATATTCTATTCAGTGTAATATAATATCCGATATAATAATATATACTACATATGGTTCTATTCAAATTAACATACTATATACCATATAATATTATATACTAAAATTGACAGTACACCCGATTTATATATTAAATAGTATATGTTATAGATACTATACTGTATACCGTGTGTATTGTATGTTACATAGAGTATTATTGCTTTGTAGTACTATAGTATTATTCTCTATATTACTATACTATTCTATTTTATGTAATACACTACCCAGTATAGTACTATATACTACATATGCTTCCATTTAAATTTCCTGATATAATATATAGCATATAATACTATATATTGAAATTTACAGCACACCAATTTATATATTATATAGTATATAATGTATACTATACTGTATACTATATTGCGTGCAACACTGTACGCTACATATAGTGTTATTACTGTGTAGTTCCATGTATCCTGTGTATTACTATATTATTCAATTCTCTGTAATATAGTAGCCAGTATAATACTATATATCATACGTGATAGATACTATATAGATTTCGTAACACACACATATATAGCACATAATACTATTCATACAATACACTGCTTTATCCAAAATGCTTAGTCCATTTCACACCATATAAACGATAATTTATGTATGAAAACGTATACACTATGCAACAAATCAAATACAGCGTACATTGTATAGATTTATGTGACATAACGCAAAAATTATAGTAGTGCTCGTGTAACACCCTATAACACAGTTCATCTTTTTGACAACGTGGTGATACACCTGTATCACGATGGAGCAAGATCATAAATTAAAGCATTGAGCAATCATATCGTTTGATGCAGCCACGCCTTACAACACCCGGTATACTCTTCTATAGCATTCGCAAGTATAACACAAAACGTATGCCTTCTGTTATGCGAGGCTTCAGTGTATAAAGTTTCACATCATTCAGACAGTAAATCTTACACCAAAAGATACGATTTGAGAATTTAAAACGCGCGAAAACAGCTCCTCCGCGATACACATATACACAGGCTTAAAGTGCTAAGTTATATATATCTCGCAATCAGTATCATATTTGACAAGGATGCGATTCTGCATGAAAATATAAGTCAAAAATGTAAAATAAAGTTTCTCGATAAGAGGCTTGGTTTTCAAGAAAACTGGCTTCGAATATTCGTGGGGTGGGCGTGCAAATTTCTACCGTCATCATTTAATGTCTTTTTCTATAGATTAATATCTCGGTCATTAATCTCTGACCGTTCCAAGAGCTTACAATTTCACTAAATAAATTATCGAGACACTAGCGCCGCGCAGCGAGATTCAAATGAAAAGTGAAATGCACGCCCACCCACCGCAACTTCAAACTCGATTTTCTCGAAAACGAAGCCATAAACAAAAAAATGTTATTCTAAATTTTCGATTTGGTTTTTCACGTAGAATAATGTTCCATAATTTTATCGCCATGTGACGCATACTATGCCTTAAAACCCTGTAAACGAAGCCCGAGGGGTTGGTAATTAGGAATGGATCAGTGATTAGGTGATTAACAGAGAAAGTGGCGGAAAAACGAGAGAGTTGTGTCTTGGATTTGATCGATTAGCATAGCGGGAAATTTGTTATTCGAATGGTATCACGGTGGAAAGTGGTTGATTCCATTTCTTTTACGATGGGACGAGAAAAAGTTTCGTGACTGCTTGAACAGATTCGTTCGTGCGCTCTAAATATTTGGAAAAGCGATCGAGGTGAATACGTCGTCGTGCGAATTTATAACGAGATGGATAGCTGAAAATCAGTCGATCGTGTACGAGGTAAGATTAGGCAGGAAAGTAAACCCATCGAGTTTCGCTGATGAAAGTTTCCGGAATAATTACTCCACGGTGCGCACGTTAATTATCGAGGTGTTGTATCTTACGGCTAGTTCCATTGTTGGTGGAAGAAAGGTGGCTCGATAGTGTTGTAGAGAGCCTGGTAAGTGGATGGAATAATTTTAATCGCAATAGTGAACACAGTGTGTAAGTGGAAGGAAAAAAGTGATAGGTACAAAAAGAAACAGTTTTACGTGAATCGAAGCAACTTTATCACGATTAACCCTTAAAACTGCAATATATTTTCGAGAAAAGTCGAGTCTTGTATGCAAGACTTCGGAATTCTTGCAGGAAAAATTTTTTGTTAGATATTTCATTCGCAAATTTGGAGACTTTATAGAAATACTAAAATATTTAAATTTGGAAAATTTGTATTTGAATATAAAATTTCAATTTGTAATATTTAAATTTAAAAATCTTGGATATACTGGGTAATTAATAATAGCCTGTTAGCTTAATTTATATTATTCTCAATTACCAATATTTTTATAAAGACATCTATAAAAATATGTTATTTTCAAGACCACAAAATTACTTCAAAAGACACACAATTTCATCGAAAATCAAAATTAATATACAATGTTCGAATTTTATTTAAAAAATCATCCAACCACCAATATTTATCAACAATACTCTATTAGCCTAATTTACATTACTCCCATTTACCAATATCTTTATAAAAACTACGAATAAAAATATTTTCAAAACCATAAATTATATAAAAAATCAAAGCTAATTTACAACATTCAAATTCTCAACATCCTGTAATAATTCGCAATATCCACCATTTCTATTTTAAAAATTATCCAATATCCAATTCTTATTAACAATGCTCTGGTAGCCTAATTTACGTTACTCCCATTTATCCATATTTTTATAAAAACCACCAATAGAAATGTTATTTTCAAAACAATGAATAATATCAAAAATTAAAGCTGATATACAATACCTAAATTCAAATTACCACCATTAATAACTAGCAATATCCACCATTTTTATTTTAAAAATTATCCAGTTTGCAATCCTCATTAACAATACTTTATTAGCCTAATTTACGTTACTCCTATTTACCAATATCTTTATAAAAACCACCAAGAGAAATGTTATTTTCAAAACCATAAATTATATCAAAAATCAAAGCTAATTTACAATATCCAAATTTTTAAAATCCATTAATAATTCGCAATATCCGCCATTTTTATTTAAAAAATTATCCAGTATCCAATCCTCGTTACCAATCACTTCGAAATTAACCAACGATCTACTTAAGCTACCTCGTAAAAATCCTATAAAAATAGCCAGATCAAAAACCAGTACTACGAAGTTGCGCCCGTCACGCCATCTGCAAGTACCAATATAATAACGTGAAAAACCTATGAAATGCAGACCGTTGCGATCGATAATCCACTTAACCGATCCAGTAGCCACAAGTACGCTAATAAATACCAGGAATTAATTGCAGGACGTCCCGAGTTTCCGTGTTTCTCACGTTCTTGTTGCTAACACGAGTTTTAATTGGAAAGATCTAATACCGCCGCTCGCAATAATCCCTCGTTGCCTTCGATCCGAGATCATCGATTCCCGATGCCGCCGCGGGTTTTACCGATCGAGCAACGACGACGTGGAGAAAGTCCCGGGAACGAGTCCCAAGGATAGAGAAAAACTAATTAAAAAGAGCGGAATGCAAGCGATCGTAACGGCACTTTCAAAATCAACCGCGTGTTTTTCGACTTTGGAATTCCACGACTATTTCTAATTCCGAGGACTCTGTTCTCGTATGCTATTTGATTAATGACTTTTACTTTCTTTTTTTCTCTTTTTGAGGTTCCTAAATAAGATTTATGTGGTTCCAGGATGAATTTTTTCGTGGTTTTTGTAATTTTTTCTCTGGTGGTTTAAGGTTGCGAGATTTTGATAAATAATGAAAATTTTTAGTTTTATCGTAGGTTGGTAGTGTTTAGTATTTTTTAATATTTTTGAAGTATTTTTTAAAGTCCCAGTTTTTAATTTAAGATGGATTGGAAAATGTAATTGGTGTCTTAAAAAATTTAATATATTTGGATTTGACAATTTGTAATATGTATATTTAAATTTTTAGAAAATTTATAAATTGCTCTCACAATTTCAGGTGTATAGGTCTGAAAATTAAAAAATTTTCAAATCAGAAAATTCGAAAATTCAACAATTCAAAAATTTGAAAAATTAAAAATTGGAAAATTTGGAAATTAAAAACTTCAAAAGTCTGCAAGTTTGGAAGCTTAAAAATTCGAAAATTAAGAAATACAAAGTCTGAAAGTTTGGGAGCTTAAAAATCAGAAACTTAGAAAATTCGAAAATTAAAAAGGTTTGAAAGAATTCAAAGATTCGAAAAGTTAAAAATTTAAAAATTCGATAGCTTGAAAATTTGAAACTCGGAAAAATAAAACTTGTAATGTAAGATTTTAGAATTTGGAAATTCGTTGATATACATTCTAAACCTTTTCTTCTCGTATCCAATTGAAATCCTCGATAAATGAATTAATCAAATTCACGACTAGGAATAAATTAATCAAATTACGCTAGATGCGGTGCTGATAAATTTCTTAAATCTAAGACTCCTCTCTGAAACTGAAAACTCGTCGACGCGAGAACCAAAGTTTCTCCCGTATCAAGAATCCGAAGAATGTGCAATTAATTTAAATCCAACTGAAAAGTCTTTAATCCCCTGCTTAACAAAGCGAATAAAATCGTGAAGTGCGATTAGGCTACGGCGCATTAAATCGACTGTTATAAATTACTGTTAATTTTTCGACCGGCAGATGTTCGTGTTAAGTAATTTGTTCATTGAAGAATTATTTTATCTTGTTTCATTCAGCTAGATCACATAATATTTACCATGCAATTTGACACCCTGTATTACTTGTTTTTAATTAATATTACAACATGATTTTCCATCTGTATTTTCCAAAATATATTCAACCAGATAAAAATTGAATATTTTATGATAGAAACACTCAAACATGATAAAATATGCAAATAACTTTTTACATATTTAATTTTTTCTTATTATTTTATTTTTATCTCAATCTGAATGATGTGAATGATCTGAATGCAATTAATATTGATCGATTTTTCATTGTAAGGTGACACTGTTAGTACATGATCGTTGTTGATCACATTGATCACTCACGTGATTGCATTATCATCCATTTACACTTACAATATTTATGCTTCTATGTAGTCCCTTGAAACGTTAAACATGATAACACGATTATTAATAGCGACTACTGAGTATGATAAAAATAATTTTTCTTTTTCTTTTCTTTTAAAATAATTTCAATGAATGTACTCTAAATATGTGTATTCTTCTTCATCAATTTCTGTCAATTTGTTTAAATTTATTTCACAGTGACAATATAATTTGATATTATTGGAATGAATTCCTATATTAATATTAAATATCGTATTAAATAGTATTAAATATATTATAATATTTATCAATACTGCAGTGTAAAAGGGGACATCATTTTCAATTAATAGAGATTAAAGTTACATCAAAATTTCTGTTTGTTAGTGAAGCGTGAAGATAGAGATAACTGAGGAAGGTTAGGACTTAACTAAAATGAGAGATACAAAGAAGAGAAGATTAAGTTGAGGGTCTTTCGACCTGGATTTTCCAGTATCCTCCACCAATAAAACTACCTGACTAACCTGAATCTCCCGGTGTTAGAATCTCAGGAAACTAATGTCTGCGAAGATAAGGATCAAAGATCTCAGTGATAAGATATGTTGGAATATTTTCTGATCGCAAATAGGTAAATTACTTTTAGATTTTATTCACTGGATAATTACATACAAAATTAATTACAATATTCGAGAAAAATAAATTGGAATTATTTTTGCCTTGTATTAACAAAACGAGTATTAGTAACGTTAATTAAAATATTTGAAGAAAATAAATAGCAAGCATTTTCACATTTTATTAACAAGATAAAATATGTGCAAAATTAATTAGAATATTTAAAGAAATTAAATAGGAGGTGTCTTTGGATTTTATTAAAAAGATAGTCACGTACAAAATTAATTAGTACGTGTAAAAGAAATGGGAATTATTATTGGATTTTATTAACGAAATGACTATATTAACCAGATAATTGTATTGCAAAATTATTTACGATATTTGAAAAAAAATAAATAGTAAGTATTTCTACATTTTATTAACAAGATAAAATATGTGCAAAATTAATTAAAATATTTGAGGAAAATAAATAGGAAATATCTTTGGCTGTTATTAAAAAGATAGTCACGTATAAAATTAATTAGTATGTGTAAAAGAAATGGGAATTATTATTGGATTTTATTAACGAGATAATTATATACAAAATTCATTAAGTTTGAAAAAGAGAAAGCAAATAGGAAGTATCTTTAAATTTCATTAGCAAGAAAATTACGTGAAAAATAAATTAAAATATTTAAAGAAAACAAACAGGAAGGACATAATACTAGAGTAAAAGACAGCCTTGCGACCTACTCACGCTGTCATCATTGCTGAATTTTCTCAAGGATTATAATAGAGACAGCTCAATGTCGCACGAGTAACTACTATCATTGAGAAGCCTGATCTCCATGGACAGTAATTATTTCTGCCCGCCTACAACTCACCTTAATCTTTACAAATTCTACCTTGTAGACTGACATGGAAGAAATAAATTAATGATAAATTTTAAGAGAGATTAAACAATCACAAGGAATTTGTTATCGAGGATGAATATTTAGAAATTTGTACATACCAAGAACTAAAAATTGACCCAATTTTTAGCCTGACCAAAAAATTTCATGATGTTTTCCTCTGTTCTACATAATTTTCTACAAATATTTTTAGATAATTTTTACAAAAATAAACTAACGAAGAACGAATAGTTCCAAAATTCTAAAGTTAAGTTAATTTTCCAAAACAATGTTAGGTAACAAAATTTATAATCTAAACTTAAATTCAAAATTTCGTTCAAATAATTTTTGCGATCATCCAGTTTACCAAATTTGTCAATGATAAAAAAAAACTTTACAAAAACTCACATAAAATTACATAAAATACGCAATTATTACCAGTATTAATTGCAAACAATTTATACCTAAAATCCACGAATTTTCATCAAATCTGAAGCCTTTAAAAGTATTTCCAATACCTATCCACTATAATCGTCATAATATTCCAAGAATGAAATTCATTCAAGCGAAAGAGGAAAGCAAAATTTTATAATTGTGCCTATATTTATGAAAGTGGTCTAAGTCATCGACTTAAGAGGAACGATTTTATTATTTATTTCGTGTTGCATTAAAGGCCGAAGCTTTTAATATTTCAGAAGCAAAAATAAGTGACTTAGACCACTTTTATAATCACAGGCATAAATGCTCACATATAATTACATAAAATACACAATTATTACCAAAATTAATACTAAGCAATTCATACTTAAAATCCACGAATTTTCATCAAACTTGTAAAAATCTTTCCAAGATCCAATCACCATAATCACCATAGTATTCCAAAAATGAAATTCATTCGAACAAAAAACAAAAGCGAAATTTTACAAAAACTTACATAGAACTATATAAAATATACAATTATTACCAGAATTTATAGTTAACACGTTGGCTGCCGTGGGGGTCACCGGTGACCGGCGACGCGACCAATAGTTAAAACACATAATTATGGTAAACATCAATACTTATAAATTTCTAAATAATATCATTGTTTCTGTAATGCTTTGAAGGAATTAATGCCACGAAAAATGCATAAAAGAAGTTTTATACAACTAAACTTATCTGCTGTAAATAGTATTTCAACATAATATGCATCGCATAATGAGAAATTCATGTTGGCGCCTTGGGCAAGTCACGTAAAATTCGCGCTGCAGCCAACGTGTTAAACAAATCATACCTAAAATCTAGGAATTTTCATGAAACCTCTGAAAATTCTTTCCAAGACCAACCAGCATAATCGCGATAGTATTCCAAAGAGGAAATTCACTGGAGCGAAAGACAAAGGCGAGACAAATATGGTAGCGAGTGGAGCACCTGTCGAGCGAAAATCAAGCATCGGCAATCTGCTCGTGAAAGAGGAACGAAGCGTCGAAACATGTGGACGGCTAAATTCAGGAAGATTCGGTTTCAAAGTGGCATCCCTGCTGGACTGGACAGCTGTCTTGCGGGATTCCCCGTGGCTAAAATCATTCTACACCGCGATTCGGTCACGGCACTTCACACGAGGGAAAAGCAAGCCTCCTCTGCTGACCATCGATCCTAATTACTTTCACGCCACGCGCTAATTTGACGCTTACGTGAATGGAATAGCGCCTCGAATCGGAGTTCCCGGCTGACGCACGGAAATAAACGACGCACTCGACCGACATATTCTCTTGAATCGAGTCGTTATGGAATTGTTTCAGCAAGTTTGTACAAATTCGTTTGTAGAATTTAAAAAAAATTTTAATGAAATTTTTGGACCATTTTTTGAGGGATTTGCGATCGTGATTATAAACGTAATTGTTATTATTGTTTGAAGGAATAGTTTTGTTACGTTTGTGGTGAATAAGTACTATTATTTATTCTTTTATTTTTCTGAAAATATTGCGAAAATTAAATTTTCAAAAAATATCGTTGAATTTGTTTTTCAAGAAGTTTGATGAGGTTTATATAAATTTGTTTGTGGAATTCTAGAAAATTTGTAGTGAAATCTTTAGAGCATTTTTTAAGGAATTTGTGATCGTGATTATAAACATAATTAGTATTGTTTTAAGGAATTGTTTTATTATGTTTGTGGTAAATAAGTGGATATATGATATTAAAAGTTTGTGAGTGGATTTTAATTTGAATATATTTAATTTTTATTCATTCGTTGACTTCATTTGTCTGCAAATATTACCAAAATTAAATTTTTGAGAAAAATTGTTGAATTTGCTTCAAGATGTTTGTTGAAGTTTGTATAAATTTGTTTGTAGAATTATTGATAATTTTTGGAGGGAATTTTTAGTGATATTTTTGGAGAATTTTTGGGGGATTTATGATCGGTTTGTAATTATTGTATTTTTTGATGTAATTACTATCTTTCTTTTTGGTTGTATGAATGGTTTTGTTATTTTTATGGTAAATAGGTAGATAATCAAAATTGGGAATTTATAATTAGGGTTGTAATATGGATAGATTTTAATTTTTATTCCTCGTTGATTTCATATGGCAACAAATACTGTTGAAATTAAATTTTTGTGGTAAATTTATTCTTATTAGTATTATAGATAAATTGGTTTAAATTAATTCTCTAATCAATATTTAGGTGATATTATGATTGTAATTGCAATGTAATAATTTCATACATGAACAATGTTTATATTTATGAAGAGACATTTATTTCATTTATTGTTAGAAGTATGAAATATATCCTCTTCTTTTTTCATATATTTTAAAGCTCTCGAAGGGTTAAGATTTTTAATTAAAATAATAGGTTCAGGGGGTTCTTATACAACCTTGCTTAAACGCAGCAGTCGAACATTTGCACAGGCCATAAATCTTATAAGGATACCGCACGCAAGGAACAAGTTCTGTATCTTACGAACTCGAAAAATATACCGATGACTCATGGTGAACAATGCAAGTTAAACGTGTGCTGGAGGCTGTATGGTGACAAGAACCATTTCTCCTAACAGTATTCCTTATTGACCCTACACAAACATATGGAGATTTTGCAAATCTTCCAGAGAATAAATTCCATAAATAAATATTTTCAAAAATTCCCAAACGTCATAAAGCTAAAAACTGAGCAGGTATACGTCATTTGTTAGTTGCAGACGTCAAAATAACGTTAAAAATAAATCCAACAATAGTAAAAAATATTTTATTTGTCAGTCTTGTGAGTTTTTAATTTTGAGGCTGAATAATCTACAATTTTATTACTATACTTTTTAACATCCTTACATTATATTCTATATAAATCCTCAGCTTCTTAATAATCACATACAAATAATCCACCTGCATCAAATTATTTTCTTAAAATCAGTTACATTTGTAATTTCACTTCAATACCAATGATACTAATATCACGAGTGTCCATAGAACAGAAAGATAAAAATAAAACAAGAAATTAGCTTCGAATTTTAATAGAAATTTTCAAAAAATTCCCTAGTCAAAATTCGGAAAAGAAGAAAAAGAAAAAGAAAATTATTATCGATATATTTCCTAAAACAAATTCGATATTAATGCTAAATTTGGGAACAAATTTGATACAACTGCAAACGAAATAATAATCAATAATGTTTTACCAATGGTATCCAAAAATTCTCCAAACAAATACTTCGGTTCTCTACTAAAAAAAATTCTAAATTAATGCTAAATTTAGCATAATGTTTTATACAATTGCAAATGAAATAATACTTAACAAGTATTAATATTTATGTGTTTATAATTAAATGTATCAAATAATAGAACAATACTTTTACCAATAATACCAAAGAATTCTTCAAACAAATACCATGGTTCGCCACTAAAAAAAATTCTAAATTTACACTAAAAATTAATTAAAATTAAAATTAAACACTACTGCAAATGAAACAATAATCAAGAATTCTCTACCAATAATACCCAAGAATTCTTCAAACAAACCCCACGGTTCCCCATTAACCATAACCAAGCCATTGCCCATACATCACTTGCAGCAAACTCCACTTCTCCCGAGGCCCTCCACGATTCTTATCTCTTCAACGATCCCATAAATTCCAGCATAATCCCCCTAACCCTTTCACCAAATCCGTTTACCGAAAACATCTCCCGCACCTAACCTCAACGCTCGCAGCGCCCTCGGTCCAAACACGCAGCGTGTCCGCGATGCGTTCGCAGCGGCAAACCGTAACAAACAGGTCTAAAAACGCTGGCTGGGTACCCTTGACAACAGCCTCGAACCATCATCGCTAACGACGTCGTCGGTGTTGCTAGAAAAACGGATCCGTTGACCCAGTTCAACAACAAACAGACAGCCGCGATAGAGAGAAGCGGATGATAAAAGGGAAAAAGAACGAAGACGACTATCCGCTTTCGCAAACTGGCTAATCAAGGTTCCCAGCGTGTAGTGACGTAAAAGCTGCCGGTTGACGCTCGAACCGGGCATTTTTTCCATGAGCTGGCTGTCGCGTTGTGTGCCACGGGCCGAAGAAACGAGATCGTCGGGCTGGGTCGACGATAAGAGACCGCTAGACCAAATAAGCGGCAGCTCGGTTACGCGGCTTTCGAATAAAACCTCTCGAGGGGTATCGTATGCGAGGCGTAAACTCTTTGTCCTGTTATGTCGTCATGCTAGGCGGTCTGCCGCGTATTGCACACACGGTGTGTCCGTTCAAATCGCTCTACTTGATACACCGAGGTGTTCCTCTTGGACTCACAAGCAGAGTGCAAGTCCTTCGGGTCATTGATTTAATTGAAACTTTACAGGTTTATAGATTTAGTCGTCCTGTTTAAGAATATATACCATTATAAGGGCAACTACTCGATAGTTTTTCAGATATTTATGATTAAAGCTTTATTATTCTTAACTAGAGAGTTCCGAATAGTTATCGATAATTACCAAGTGGCTTGTGGCCTAACAGCAAAATTGCCACCAGCGTGGGAATTTTCGGATATCGTCGTTAGGCCACAACGGCACTTGATAGATGAACCGTTCACTGCACAAATCGATTAACTCCATTGTTTGAAAAATCTTATATTTAAGTGTCAAAGCACTTGGCTTTTCGATTTGTACAGTGAACAGCTCAAATATTCGAAATAAACTGTAATTAAGGCAATAATAAAACTCTAATCATAAATATCTCGAAAATTATTGAATAGTTACCTTTATAATGATACATTTTCTTGAACTGGATGATTAAATCCACAAATCTGCAAAGTTTGAACTAAATCTATGACCCGAAGGACTTGCACTCTCTTTGTCAACTTTTGATATATAGTGCGTTCGGGAAAAGAAGGCACAGCGTGTTTATATCCTCACGAGCGACTGACTCCGCTGACACTGCCATGATGACAGGCAGTGACCGCTATTGGCTAAAGACAGTGACCGATAACTGTCAGTGGCCGACTTCGTCACCGTTTTAGGCTAATAGCCGTCATTATCTGTGATCAAGGGAGTATTAGCGAAGTTAATCAGCCGTGAGGAAGTAAACACGCTGTGCCTTCTTCTCTCGAACGCACAGTAGCTTGCGATCCGGTCAGTGTGCCACCTGGACGTTACGTGTTCGCTTTTTTGGATTTTGTAACAAGAATCGATTATTATTACCGTAATGGAAGCCTTGGGCTGTTACGGGGAGAGAAAATTCTGGGTGTTGAGAGCTGGTTCGAGTCGGAGATCTCGTGGAAGATATTAGAGATCGTAGTTTCCGAATTAACTTTGTTTTGTTACTGCTTCGGGCTTGTTATATGGCATTTTGTGTGGAAGTAATTTGCTTTTTGGGGATTTTGTTTGTTTTATTTGGTTTTTATTGTGTGTTATTATTATTGAAAGTCTGGCTGTTATGAGGAGAGAAAATTCTGAGTGTAGAAGGCTAGCTGCTGTTTGAGTCAGAGATCTTGTTTACTTCTTATTTTAGATCAGCTTTGGAATAAATTTTGTTTTATTTTGTTATTGGTTTTGCCTTTTTATATGGATGTAGATAGTTTTTGGAATTTTGTTTGTTTTATTTAGGCTCTTATGTGGAGTGCAAATTCTGAGTGTAGAGGGCTAGGTGCTGTTTGAGTAAGAGATCTTGTGTAGATCTTATTTGAGATCAGCTTTGGAATAAATTTTGTTTTATTCTGTTATTGGTTTCCTCTTTTTATATGGATGTAATATGTCTTCTGGAGATTTTGTTTGTTTTATTTGATTGTTATTGTGTGTTATTATTATTGGAAATCTTAAGCTCTTACGAGGAGTGAAAATTCTGAGTGTAGAGGGCTAGGTGCCGTTTGAGTAAGAGATCTTGTGTAGATCTTATTTTAGATCAGCTTTGGAATAAATTTTGTTTTATTCTGTTATTAGTTTCCTCTTTTTATATGGATGTAATATGTCTTCTGGAGATTTTGTTTGTTTTATTTGATTGTTATTGTGTGTTATTATTATTGGAAATCTTAAGCTCTTACGAGGAGTGAAAATTCTGAGTGTAGAGGGCTAGGTGCCGTTTGAGTAAGAGATCTTGTGTAGATCTTATTTTAGATCAGCTTTGGAATAAATTTTGTTTTATTCTGTTATTGGTTTCCTCTTTTTATATGGATGTAATATGTCTTCTGGAGATTTTGTTTGTTTTATTTGATTGTTATTGTGTGTTATTATTATTGGAAATCTTAAGCTCTTACGAGGAGTGAAAATTCTGAGTGTAGAGGGCTAGGTGCCGTTTGAGTAAGAGATCTTGTGTAGATCTTATTTTAGATCAGCTTTGGAATAAATTTTGTTTTATTTTGTTATTGGTTTTGTCTTTTTATATGGATGTAATATATTTTTGAGGGATTTTGATTGTTTTATTTGGTTGTTATTGTCTATCCTTACTATAGGTAGCCTTGAAAAAGTTCTGGTTGTAGGTGCTATTTAAGTTAGGATCTTATGTAGATCTTATTTTGTATTAGCTTTGAAATAAATTTTGTTTTGCTCAGTTATTGCTGTACTCTTATTATAGTATTTGGTATAGATATAAAAGTAGAGTAGAAATTTGCAATGTGAAGCCTTGGCCTGTTCAGAGAAAGGAGATTCTGGTCGTAGAGAACTAAGTGCAGAGAACTAGGAGAACTAAGTCAGAATAGAGTCTCAGATAAATTTTATTTTATTTTGTTATTATCGTACTCCTGTTACAGTATTTCATTTGGATATACTATTATATGTGAATGCTAGGTTAGAGTCAAGTTTTGTGATCTGACATGGAGAAAGAAAGTTCTGATTAAAGTAGGCTATCTGTGGTTTAAATTAGGATAAAATCTTAAATAAGTTTTGTAATAAATTTTATTTTATTTTATTACTATAGTATTAGTTATAGTATTTTATCTGGATATACTTAGAGATGGATGTTAGGTTATACTGAAAATTTGTGATCCGAATCCTTGGACTGTCATAGTCGCGATGAGCATCTCGTTTATAGTCAATGACGAACTACACTCGTCATGCGACTAAAATTATACTTAACGCATTTTAACGTGCATAGCATTCGCGCAAATCGCAAAATTTCGATTTAGAATTAAAAATTTTTAAATCGAATTTAAATTTTTTAATTTTTAATTTTAAATTAAGTTAAATTTAAATTTTGATTTAAAATTTTTAAATAATCTATTGCGAATGAATATTTTGAAAATACTATTTTTCGTGATTAAATCGTGACGTAAGAGGTTAAGTGCAATCTGAGTTAGGGTAAGGTCTTAGATAATCTTCGGGATAAATTATGGTTTCGGTTAATATCTCGAGTCCGGTGTACTTTCTCTTGTTCTTCTTCTGCCGTCTCTGCGGAATACCGAGGAGGCTGAGAGAAAGTGATGAAATTTTAGGATCTTCTAGGATTTCGTGTTCTAGTGTTATATAATTTTATGCATCTGGAGAATTGTAAGGACACGATGATTTACCGAAGATGCAACGAGACATCGTGAAACAAATATTAAACTAAGAGAAAGGTGAACAAAATGATAAATTAGAAAGTGGCCTACGGATACTACTTCCAGGAAGACACTTATTATTGATACCTTCGTATGTGATGTAAAAATACAAATGCAATTTTACAGATGAAAGTAGATACTTTTGTGCGTGGAAGAATTATGCTGGAAAGATGATTTTGAAGAATGAATGAACGAAGAAGGAATGCAAAAGGAAGGACTGCAGAGGGAATGGGAAATGAAGAAATGAAGAATTGAAAAAGGAACGAAGAACGAAGGACTAGAGAAGGAATGAAAAATGAAGAACTGGAAATGGAACGAAGAATGAAGAAATAGAAAGGAATTTAGCATGAAGAAATGAAGAAATGCAAAGAGAATGAAGAATGAAGAAATGAAAAAAGAATGAAGAATGAAGAAATAAAGAAGAAATAAAAATAAAGAGTAGTAGGTTTATTATTTTTCTCGAAATTATTCAGTCATTAATATCATACACTGCAATTTTATAATTCAAACTGAAATACTTTTAAACAATTTTCAGGAGATGAAGAAAGAACGAAGAATAAAGAAATTCAAAGAGAAAAAAGAATAAAGAAATGAAAAAATAATTAAAATGAAGAAATAAAGAACAAAAATTAGATCTATTATTTTTCTTGAAATTATTCAGTCATTAATATCATACTCTGGAATTTTACAATTCAAACTGAGATACTCTTAAACAATTTCAGAGTAAAGAGTAGAACTATTACTTTTCTAGAAATTATGCAGTCATTAATATCATCATACTATGCAATTTTATAATTCAAACTGAAATATTCTTAAACATTTTTCAAGAAATGAAGAGAAAACGAAGAATAAAGGAATGCAAAGAGAATGAAGAATGAATACACGAAAAAAAGAATTAAAATGAAGAAATAAAGAACGAAGAGTAGAAGATCTATTATTTTTCTCGAAATTATCCAGTTAGTATTATCATACTATGCAATTTTATAATTCAAACTGAAATATTCTTAAACATTTTTCAAGAAATGAAGAGAAAACGAAAAATAAAGCAATGCAAAGAAAATGAAGAATAGAGACACGAAAAAAGAATTAAAAATGAAGAATGAAGAAATAAAGGGGAAATAAAAAATAAGGAATAAATAATCTATTATATTTCTCAAAATTGCCCAATAATTAATATCATTCTCTTAAACAATTTTTAAGAATGAAGACTTCACTATGCTTCAAAATCTCTAATACCCTTTAACCTTATCCATCACCTATCACGCATAATAAAGTCAACCCATTCCTCATCTCCAACCAGTATCGAAAAGTAAAATTCCTTCTTGCCTGTTAGTACATGCTGCACATATTTAAACTCGACCCAGAAGATTTCATTCTGAAAGTTCACGTGGAACTCGATTTAAGAGCTTGCTCACTTTCACTAGTTGATGTAACTTCCTCGCTGCTGTTGACTGAAAGACTTCGACCTTTTCTACGAATCCCATCAACCTTTGCAAGTAATTCAAAAATTTCTACTGCATTTTTCCATTCCCCTACAAACCACTTCCAACTTGTTCTAATTTTTACTCTCGAATTGATTTCCATTTCTAAAAATATCATTTATACCCTCGCGAATTTCTAGAACAACACTCATCACTGATACCCAAACTCTTGGTACCATTATTTTATTCTAATAACTAATTTTTAAACTACATTAAAATTTCAATTTTCTTTACTGTATTTTACTATATTTAATAAATAATACACCAAATATTTTAATATTTTATTTTAAATCTGCATTCAAAAAGGATAATAGTACTGACATACTTGTATACTAACTTTAGTGGTTTCTTTGGGGTAACGTAATTTCTATCGTAACAAGGAAATGTGAGAGATATGAATAAACACAGGTACCACGAAATTTTTTATTTTCCGATATTTAAAAAATAATGCACAAAATATTTTAATATTTTATTTAAAATCTATATTCAAAAAAGATAATACTAACGTACTTGTATGTTATTTTACTATTATTATGGGATAGTGGTTCCTTTATCATAGTGTAATTTGTATCGTAAAAAAGGAAATGTGAGAGACATGCATAAACACAGGTACCACGAAATTCTTTATTTTACGATATTTAAAAAATAATGCACAAAATATTTTAATATTTTATTTAAAATCTACATTTAAAAAGGATAGTACTGACGTACTTGTATGTTATCTTATTGCTGTTATATGATAATGGTTTCTTTGGTGCAACGTAATTTATATCGTAAAAAGGAAATGAGAGATATGGATAAACACAGGTACCACGTTTTATTTTACCATATCTAAAAATTTTAATATTTTATTTTAAATCTATATTGAAAAAAGATAGTATTGACGTAATTGTATGTTATTTTACTATTATCATGCAATCGTGGTTCCTTTGTCGTAAGGTAATTTCTATCGTAAAAAGGAAATGTGAGAGATATAAATAAACACAGGTACCACGAAACTTTTTATCGGTGGCATGTGTGACTTCGGTATAATTTAATTTGGTGTCTTTCATAGTGAGTGTCTAACTCGTAAATACCTCCCTTGTTGAATCTCAGCCCCTATCATTAAGCCTACCCATTATGTTTTTAATGGGACTTTTTCAGCTGGTCGTACTTTTCTGTTTGTTCCTTCGTTTTCTTCCTCTTTTTTCTTCCTTCTAAATTAACTATAATGTCCCTGTGGGTGCCTAAGCTTTTATGATGTGGGTGTGTCCGGGACTCCTTTTCAAATCTAATTGTGTCTCGGCTACCTACAGTAAATTCTATTGTTCTTTTCAGCGATGGATAAACATTCTTGAGTTGTTCTTTCGTAAACAATTTGACGACTATTTTGAAAATAATGATCACTCGAATATGCTAGACAATATCGCTACGATATAACGATATAAATATAGTATAAACAACTATACTATATCATAAAAATTATTGCAATGCATCAGATTAAATGCTTTTTAAATTAGTATAGCAAAGATTTTTCATGGGAATATTTTATAGAATTTTATGGAGTTTTCGTAAACTTTAAAAAATAATTTCAGCTATATTAAATTTTCAGCGATATTAAATTTGTTATTAAATATTCTATGGTAACTAATATTTGATTTTACCTGTAAGAGAATATTTGTGACTAATTCTATGTGAAAATGAATTAGTTATAGTAATGTATAATTATACGAAACAGAGTTAAAATTCTTTCCTGGAATTAACTGTTTGGCAAAAGTTGCGAGAAAGTTTCTCGCAGTAAGGAGGCTATTAAGTATTGCAAAATTTGAAAGGACAAATCAGTGTGACTGGGTTAACCAGCAATATCGAATTTCAAAATAGAAACCACTCGATATTCGCTATGCTTCATTATAAACCTAAGCAGGAAGTTGGGAGAACCACAGACTCGCAGAATACCAAGAAGTTATCCAAAAACAGTATATGATTTTAATTAACCTATTTCAAAATAAAAAGAGAATTTACATAAAAATATAATTTTTAAATTATTCCTACGAACATAATTTTATATCCTTTTATAAACATATATCCTAATTAAAAAGGGATATATTATACTTTATTCATTTTACTTTAAAAACAAAGCATGACTTCATCATTAATTTATTAATAAATGAATATTATTAATAAATACTTTGTCAAACTTTATTAAATTAATTTTGTTCATTTAGAAATCGCAATGTAACCTTATTTGCACTCGACGATTTTCTGACTAAAGGATAGAAATTCAAAGATTTTCTGCTATAAAGCTGACAATATTTTCTTCAACAATAAATCAAAACTCGTATAATAATAAACACGTAGAATTATTTGATCTCAATACCTCTCACACTGTTACATTATCTTAAATTTAATATATTAATTAATATCGATCTTCAAAATTCTATTGAACGATGACTAAAGGTTGCCTCTCAAGTGCAAAGAATTAAATAAATAATATTTTCCCACTTTAGGCCTATTTAAATTATTTTCTTCTTTAATTTAATTCTACCAAATTTAACATGACAAAAGAGAGTCAAGAATAAAATCTTTTCGTCCAAAGATCTGAAATACTGCTTATCTGATAATCGATAATATAAAAATTAAAAAATTTTCTTAGAGTTAAAAATTATTTTACAATTATTCTAAGCCAATATAGGAAATTATTGATATTAATTTAATTCCATCAAATGTAACATGACAAAAGAGAGTCAAGAATAAAATCTTTTCGTCCAAAGATCTGCAATACTGCTTATCTGATAATCGATAATATAAAACTGACAAAATTTTCTTAGAGTTAAAAATTATTTTACAATTATTCTAAGCCAATATAGGAAATTATTGATATTAATTTAATTCCATCAAATGTAACATGACGAAAGAGAGTCAAGAATAAAATCTTTTCGTCCAAAGATCTGAAATCCTACTTATCTGATAATCGATAATACAAAAATTGAAAAATTTTCTTAGAGTTAAAATTTATTTTACAATTATTTTAAATCAATATAAAAAAATCAGGAAATTATTGATATTAGTTCTGATAAGAAAATGTTTCTTTAGAGCAATCCCGAATATAATAATCGTATCCAGAAGAACACCCAGTATAAATCTGGAGTCTTAGGTTCGTCGTACGTAGGAACACAAACCGGACAGACCTCGAAGAAGAATATCTTCTTTCTTCTGTTAGTTTCTCTCGTTTGAGGTCTCTGCCGGGTCAGGTATAGCGGGTGGACTGCTTGGACTACTCTCCCAGCCTCGAAACATCTGCGGGTACCTGAGGTGCACCGAAACGCCTCCTCTGACATGAAAAATCGACACCCCTGAGAACACCTGCTCGTGGTGGTTTATTTTTCGGGGGAATCGATCAACTTTCAATTCGACGTACCCTACAAACCACTTCGACGTTCTACGTTAACGTGAAAAATTTCTTGGTGCGTGTTTGGCTGTGGTTTCAGCTCTATGCGAGTAAATAAGGCAAGTGAAATGTGTGCGTTTTGCTTAATACTAGAATTAGCAAACCAGTCAGAGACTTTTTGTTTTGCAATTACGTGGCAACGTAATTTTATGTACCTACTTAATTTTTATTACCCTCGTTACGCTATACTTAAGTAGGCACCGTAAGTCAGTGGAGCCAGTGTAAAGAAATATTTCTTTGTTTACGTGAACAAATATTTTTGTTTTAATTCTCTAGTGTCAATAAATGTGTAATTAAAATTGTTTGATTGAAACTGGTACAGTGTGATCGTGATAACTCTGATGGTTGTTGACTATAGGTCTTTATTCTCAGTTTTGATGCTTTAAAATTGTTTGGTGTCAACGTTTCTCCTTTTTATGTGGTAATTTTGCAGAAGTACAGCTTTTGCTTGGCTACTGTTTGGACACCATGCAGCTAGTTGTAAAATAAATTAGAGTTTCTCTAAGGAAGAGTTGTAGGTAGCGTTAATCTTGGGTACTAAGTCTAGACACGTTTCTCTCACACCTCTAACATGTTAGACCAAGTGTCTTCTTTTGACACGTCTGTCGTTTGACTAAACATTCTTCACTTGTTCCACATAAATACTATCATACCCGCATGTGTGCCTATCTTCCTACTAATCTTCATGCTCCCACATCCTAAACGTGATTATTTGAACTACTTATAGACTCTGCAACCTCGCTCTGTGGTAGCCTATATTGGACTCGAGGCATAATACATATGTACAAATTATGAAGATTCCTACCTAGTTCCTCAGACAAATTCCTCATTCGACCCGAAATACTAGCCCAGTTTCGAATACTGACACAGTCTAATTAACACTCGATTTAGAGATTGGAATCAATATTTGTATATTCACAAACCATCAAGATCACTAGTAGATGCCAAAACAAACTCATCACTCGACCTGAGGTATCTCGATTTTAAACACCAGCACACGCTAATTAACACTCAACTTAAACGTAAAATCAAGAGCTTGAATTATCGAAATCCCTATTAAATTGTAAGACAAACTTTCAAACTTGATCTGGAGTATGCTAATTTGAAATATCAGTGTATTTTCCTTGGTCTTCAGCCATGGACACAAATATCGCCAATAAGTGAACATATTATATGTCTGGGAAACATCAAAATTTTTATCAGAGTCCAAGATAAACTGTCAATAATGGGAGTCCCTATTGGATCTTAGCACAAATACTCAAATTCAATTTGAGGTACCCTAATTTTAAGTACTAGTGCATTTTCGTTAATTCTCAAACATAGGAAACAAAACCAGTAGTAGATGAACATACTTGTGTATTCACAAAATATCAGAATCCTTATAAAATCTCAACACAAACTCCCAGTCATAAGAATCCTTACTGGATCCTAACCCAAAGGACCAAATTCAAGTTAAAGCACCCTAATCTCAAATATCAGTGCATTTTTCTTAATCTTTAATCATAGACACCAAAGTCACTCATAAGTGAACATACTTTTGTATGCACAAAACATAAAAATCTTCACCAAATCTCAATACAACTCCCAATCATGAGAATACCTACTGGATCCTAGCACAAACACCCAAATTCAATTTGAAATGCCCTAATCTTAAGTACTAGTGCATTTTTCTTAATTCTCAAACATAGACAGCAAAATTAGTAGTAGGTGAACATACTTCTATATCCACAAAGTACCAAAATCTTAACCAAATCTCAACACAAATTCCCAATCATGAGAATCCCTACTGGATCCTAGTACAAACGCACAAAATCAATTTGAGGTTCTTTAATCTTAAGTATTAGTGCATTTTTCTTAAGTCACTAATAGGTGAGCATACTTATGTATTCACAAAACATAAAAATCCACTTGAGATCCCAAGATAAACTCCTAATCATGAAAATCCCCATTGAATCCTAACACAAACACCCAAATTCAATTTGAGGTACCCTAATCTCAATTACCAGTGCATTTTTCTTAATCCTCAATCATAAACACCAAAGTCACTAATAGGTGAGCATACTTATGTATCCATAAAATATCAAAATCCTCATCAAATCCCAAGATAAGCTCCCAATCATGAGAATCTTTGCTGGGTCCCAATACAAACGCCTAAATTCAATTCGAGGTACCCTAATCTCAAACACCAGTGCATTTTCCTTAATTCTCAAACATGGACATCAAAACCAGTAGTAGATGAACATACTTACGTATCCACAAAATATAAAAATCCTCATCAGATCCCAAGATAAACTGCCAATCCTGAGAATCCCCATTGAATCCTAACACAAACACCCAAATTCAATTTGAGGTACCCTAATCTCAAGCACCAGTGCATATTCCTTAATCCTCGAACATAGACACCAAAATTACCGATAAATAAACATATTAAAGAGTCACAAAACATCAAGCTTCTCATCAGAACCTGACACAAATCCCTAACTCAACCAGAAGCACCCCAATCTTGAGTCTCCCAACGCATCCTGCTTAACATCCTGTCCCTGGTGATCGAAGACCGCAGCTCGACCAACCCAAAATGGAAAAACCATCAGGTGGAGGGGAAAAACATTCCGCAAACAGACGAAAAACAGCAGGATGTTGAAATCTCAACCAGTCGAGCATCACGAGAGTTCTTCTCTGTTTGCAAAGCGGACGATGAATCAGACTTGGTGCTTTTTGCCTCGGGTCGAGAAGAGTAGCAGAGAGAAAAAGATAAAGAGGCGTGCTCGTGCCACGGGATATTAAAGTCTCGATTCGGATCGGTGTCGTAATTTTCTAAACGGACATGCGGCATTCAGCGTTGTGTTTCCGGCTATCCTGTACGCAGCTAAGCAGACTCTTCAGCGCTGGCTCGTAATTACACGGTGTCTTGCGCAATTTCAATAGAAAGTTATGCTCTTGTTTCGACGGCTGGGTGCATGGTTAATTGGAATGGTAAAAAGCGGTTAAGTCGCTACTTTCTATGGCGGGCGTCCGTTCATAGGCATGATTTTGTAGCATCGAGAAGTGCACTGGAATGTTCGTTACGCAGATGAAACGCGTAGATATATTTACATTCGTGGATCGCGGTTATGTTTGCAGGTATTTCATGAGTCTTGGAAATTACGTGACTCCATTGCTGCATTTTTCCATCTCTCTCTCTCTCTCTCTCTCTCGTGAACTTTGCATTTCACGGGGATTAGTGTAATTTCGAGGAAAGATGTTTTTGATCATTTTTAATGTAGTATTTGGAAGAAATATACAAGGTGTCCCATTTTCAGCTGAGTTTACACAGGATAATATCTTAAAAATTAAGCTTCTCCGAAGAGAAAAATGTTGGAGGGAGAAAAATAACTATATTATGTGTTTCTTAAGGTTATTTGAAGGTCAGATTTATTTTCTTAAGTGGAACTCAATGGGTTTCTTCAAAGAAATAAGAAAGTTTGGTAAATAATTTTGTGTTCATATGACACAAAATTTGATTGATTTTTCACACGGTTATGGTTGGCTGGAGAATATTAAAATTACAAATATTAGGTATTGGAAAATAGTAGAAATTCTGTTCTTTCGTTAACTATTAGGGTCGCCTTCGCTTTCTTAAATGGTGGTATTCTGTATTTTAAGTAGTATTGCGAGAAATTCAGGGATTTAAACGAATTTCGTGTTCCGAAATGTTTAAAGTTTCCTCGTTAAGGCACAAGTCGACCATGACACTGTGTTACTTAATCGTATTTTTCAAACGAACGTGAACACTGTACGCACTTTGTATTCAACTCAAGTGTTAATAAAGAACCAAATTATATTTTGCAACAAGGAAAATTAGAAAATTAGAAAATTGCTTTAAAAAAAGAAATTTATTATATTTATGATCTCTATTATGGTTATCATTTTTCATTGTTACTTACGTATTATGTTACCATTCGTGGTACTATTAAAAATACGAAGATAATTCTGACTATTCGTCGAAGGAAACATTTTTGACCATTTTTAATATCCATACAATCATTTTACAATATTTATACAATTTTTAATGTTCACGAATTAACCTTTGACCTTTGTTAATAACTTCAATTTCTCTCTAACCAAGTACAGCAAAATCCACAACAAGGAAAAATTTATGTTCAGGTGCATAATCTATCTATAATAACTCTGCACTATATCACAAATTTGACACTTTTTGGACAATCTTGCAAATTTTTGTGACACTTCTAAAGATAAATGACAAAATACAAGATGTCTGTTTGTTACAAAGGTTACCTAACCTAACCTAGCCAACAAATTATTTCTGCAAAGTACAAAATAGAATTCTCTATTAATATTTTAGATCAATATCTTTCAGATATACCAATTCTAAAAATGTAAAATGTAAAATCCTAGATTTCCTTATATTATAATTCTCACAATAGGTTACCTAACCTAACCTAGCCAACAAATTATCTTTATAAAATACAAAATAGAGTTCTCTATTAATATTTTAGACCAATCTCTCTCAGATATGTCAATTCTAAAAATCTAAAAATTTAAAGACCTAAAAATTCCTTGTGTTATAATTCTCACAATAGGTTACCTAACCTAACCTAACCTAAGCAACAAATTATCTCTGTAAAGTACAAAATAGAGTTCTCTATTAATATTTTAGACCAATCTCTCTCAGATATGCCAATTCTAAAAATCTAAAATCTAGAATCCTAAAATTTCCTTGTGTTATAATTCTCACAATAGGTTACCTAACCTAACCTAGCCAACAAATTATCTCTGTAAAGTACAAAATAGAGTTCTCTATTAATATTCTAGACCAATCTCTCTCAGATATGCAAATCCTAAAAATCTAAAAATTTAAAAACCTAAAAACCTAAAAATTTAAAAACCTAAAAACCTAAAATTTCCTTATGTTATCATTTTCACAATGGACACCGTGCATATTCCTCGAATAATTTTCACGAATTCGATAATAAGAGTTCCAGTAATATCGCTGAAGACGGTGAAAGTGGAATCGAAGACGATTAGTGGAGATAATGGCAGGGTTATTAGCAGGAAAAAAGAAAATGGCCGGGAATTACGAAATGAGTGACAGTCGTTTCGACGTTGGAGAGTTAATTGGAGAAGGCTTTTGACAGATGTCAAATCGTCGAAACGTGGCATTCTGGCCGGAGAAAGTGAGATATTAGGTAAAGTACTTTATCAGCGACTGAAAGATGGCGTCCCTGCTGCAGAAGTCGAAATCATTCTTATTCCCTACTCGATGGAGGAAAAAATACGTCTGTTAAAGCACTTGCAATTACAGACTTCCTTTATTTGTGATTCAAGCCGGCTGTGTAACAGCTTCATACTTCTGTTTCTGATTCTTTGTTTTCTCATAGTATTTCAAAACCGCACTGTAACTTGAATGGGCTTGTTCTTTGGGTTGATAAACGTCCATTATACCGGGAGATCGAGACAATAGGAACCGTATCTATGGAAATATATATCTAATGGATCAGCTGTTTAATTTACGGATCGTTTGTTGCTGCTGAAAGGGTAGGATGTGATTTCAGGAAGTTGATGAATATTTCCAGCTAATATTGCTCAATTATTTCTCTGATTTACCGTTTCGTTATTATTTCGATGAATTATTGCCTAATTATTTTTCATTCCTTATTATTTGTCTTTTTTAATTACCGTCCAATTATTTTGATTGATTATCGGTTAACGTCGTATAATATTCCTATTATTTTAGTTTCAATTTATTTTCATTAAAATCAATTTATGAGATGGCAATAATTTTGTGTTTCTTCGTAAGTGTCTATTATTTTCTTCGTTATTATTCCTTCTTGTTCCTATAAATTGTATAAATTCTTCTGATTTAAATATACATACTTCGATTACTCAACGATAATTATTTATTTATAAGCTTCATTTGTTATTATTATTATTCATGTATTTTCAAGTGTAAATTAATATTTCTACATAATGCATAATGCTAAATATTACCCACTCTTTTGTTAAAGGATTTATTATCTCGTAATTAATAATCACTGAAATTTTATTAATAATTACACCTGTCATATGAGATAAAATATAATATTCAATTCATCATCTATAATTGTCAGTTAATTAACAATCGTATAATAAAATTAAATTATTTTATAATCAAAATATTAATATTATACATATTAACATAATTATTATTGTATTATATTATTATTATTATTAATTGACATAAATATTAATCGTAAATTAAAATTGAACAAGATTCCAGTTTATTCATTAATTGGGTTTCGAAATATATTTATCAAGAAAAAATAAAAAAAAGAATTCTGTATCTTCAAAAGAATTGTACAATTTGATTAAATACTAACGAGGAGAACCAACGTTTGAAAATGTATAAATGTCAGGAATTTATGGGATAATATCTCGGAAATGAGAATACTCGACGTATGACGTTTTTCGTTACAATTGTAGATAGAAGCGAATCAGTTGGAATTAAATCAAAAAATTCCGTGAAATTCACGTCGAGATCACTTTGGTATTCCAAATTGGTCCTTGTTCCTCGCGATAGTGGATGGTTGTATAATACGTTTCGCGAACAAGGAACAAATGTCATCAGAAAATGTCACGTACGTGTACCGAGAACCCGGCGGAATTTCACGGCTTTTTTTTCTTTCGTAATCCGCGATTCGTGACCGGGTAACGTTATTCCGTTAGTCACGTAATTATGCTCGCTTTCCAAACTTTATCGCGTTTTACAGCGAAACGGGAAAGCGCTGTCACTCGTTTCCAAAGTTCCTTGAACGTCGCCAACTTTTGGTCGGTGGAGACATGGACGTCAGATATCTGGGCATCCAAGGTGTTTTTAGAAGCTTGTTTCGTGTCGTTTATGGGTATTCTATCGTATACTATTAGCACACGTATCGAACATTTGAAAAATTCCATTGTGAAATTGAAACACAGAGCATTTCAAGGTATATTCTGGAAGATATAGGTGGAGATATATTAACAAATTTTTGGTTTTATTGAATGCTATATGTTAACCCTTGGACTACTGTGGGTGTCTACAGGCACTTAGAAATCTTGTATTTTCGTGATTCTGTGGGTACCTGCAGACGCTTAGAAATCTTGGGTTTGTGATACTGTGAGTGACTAAAGGCGCTTAGAAATCTTGCGCTTGTGATACTATGGGTACTTAAAGATATTATAAATCTTGCGCTTGTGATAATATAGGCGCCCACAGGCGCTTAGAAATCTTACGCTTGTGATGCTATATGGGTCCACATGTGCTTAGAAATCTTGCGCTTGTGATAATATAGGCGCCCACAGTCGCTTAGAAATCTTGCGTTTGTGATAATATAGGCGCCCACAGGCGCCTAGAAATTGTGCGCTTGTGATATTGTGGGCACCTAAAGGGGCTTGAAAGTTTTCTTTGCCCTTAATCCTTTACACTGGGCAATTTTTGCGTCACAGAAAAATAGTAATTCGAAAACTTTCTACCATTTCACTTTTTTCCATTTAAAAAGGAGATTTTGATTGCAATAGAAAATGAATGATTTTGGATAAAGGTACGCGTAACATAATTTCTTTATTCGAACGTGGGAATTATCGATGAACTATTATTAGATCAGAAAAATTCTAGGTTGCAAGTAGAATCAATAAAGGCCTATTATAAGAACAGAGAAATCATAAGTAACGAGTGGACCAATTGAACAGAGGAACCTTATGTAATAGGTAGATCAGTGAACTTCTGCAGTAGGAACAAAGTCACAGATGATAGGATCAATAAACTCCTATTAGTCGAACAGAGAAAACTTATGTAATAACTAGAATTAGTGAACTCCCATTACTTGAATATTGGGAAAAATGGATACAGTTACTTGAACAGAAGAATCCTAATTAACGAACGAAATCACTAAACTCCTACTGTGGGAAGAAATAAATCATAAGTAGCAGATTGGATCAATGAACTACTATTACTTGAACAGAGGAGACTTACGTAATAAGTAAAACCAGCGAACACCAATTATCCGAACAAAGGAATCATGAATACTGGATAGAACCGATGAATTCCTATTACTTGAACAGATAAACCTTACATAATAGCTAGAAGTAGTGACTTACTATTATCTGAAAGGAGAAATCACGTGTGCTAAATAAAACCAATGAACTACATGAGAGAAATACTGATAGATCTAATAAAATCAGTAAACTATTATCCAAACAGAAGCATCATTACAAGTATCATCACAAGTAGAACCAATGAAATTCTACACTATGGATGAATATCAATGAACATAACCTAACCAGAGGACTGTTACTCAATTAATAATAATAATAATAAAATAAAATTAATTAATAATAATTAATAATAATAATAAAATCAGTAAACTATTATCTAAACAAAAGCATCATTACAAGTATCATTACAAGTAAAACCAGTGAAATTCTACATTATGGATGAATATCAATGAACATAACCTAACCAATGAACTGTTACTCAATCAGAGAAATCATAGATAGTAGATGGGATCAATGAACTCCTATTACATGAACAGAGAAATCATGAGTACTAAATAGAATCAATGAACTACTGAACAGAGAATCATAAATAGCGATTAGACTCAATGGACTATTACTCGAACAGAGATATCATAGGTACGTAGCAACTAAATTCCTATGAAACCAGCTTCTGCTCCCCAGACAGACATGTCCTAAATATCACATAGGATCAATCAGCTTTTATTCCTTAAACACAGAAATCCTAGCTCGAACAAGGAAATCAATGCACTCCTCTTATTCTGTAACCAAAGAAATCACGCGTAATGTATAAGATCAATTATCAATTATCCAATTATCCGAAGGGGAAAATCAAAGTACATAGATTCTATGGACTTCAACTGCCCAGAGAAGAAAATCCAAGGCAATTGAGTACTAGATATGGCAACTAAAGTAGTGGACAGAAAAATCATAAATAGTAGTTACACTCGCTTACTCGAACAAGGTTATTACAGGTAGCGAATGGAATCAGTGTTCTCCTGTCTTCCAAACAGACAAGTCCTCGAAATTAGATAGGATCAATCAACTGGTGTATCTTAAACAACGAAACCCTAGGTTGTAAACAAAAATCAATGAATTCCTGTTACTTAACCAAAGTAATCACGGATAATGCATAGAATCGAGGAACTGGAATTATCTGAACAAGGAAATCAAAGACCGTAGGATGTATGAACTCCAGCTAGAAAATCCAAGGCAACAGATACAATCGGTGAACTCCTCTTACATGAACTCCAGTTATACGAAATGTTTATCCCTCGGACGGGTTTAAGATAAACGGAATTCTCCCGTGGCAACGTCGAAGCGACTGAAGGAGAGTTAGGCTAAGCTAGAGTCGGATGAGAATTCCTGCGGCAGAGGTCAAGACACATGAAACCGTGGCAAACGCGTAAACCGCGAGTCAGTAGCGGCCGTGTGTAATCGTGTCAGAAGAGTTACGAAACGAGATAGCGGATGCGTACCAAACGATGCTCGTATGTACCAGCGATCTGCCTTTTAAAATTGTCACACTCGTTAAGCCTTCTCTCCTCCCTGCGTCTCGCCAGGCCTAGCTCTTATGGCCGGAGCCATCGACTTCACGCTCGTTTTCCGCTACTTTTTCTCGCCATCGTTACGAGGCAATATATTCTCAAATGAGCTTTACGAGTCTGAGCATGAAATATCCGACGATTAATTAGCGGGATAATCGCGATCCAAGTGTAACTTGTTGAAGGGGTTATTGGTATTGGGTTGGATGGGAGTCGTGACTTTGGATGGCATTGAGTTTTGGAATTTTTGGAATTTTAAGTATAGGTTAGTTTATGCTGTACCGTGTTGGATATTACGAAGAGGTTATATTTTGGGATGGATAGTGTTGCGTGCAATATTATGGAATTTTGTGATTGCGAACCAAGCGTAACTCACTGAAGGAGTCGTGACTTTGGATGGTATTGTGTTTTGGAATTTTTTCGTCGTATGGGGGAAATTTTAAGTACAGGTTAGTTTATGCTGTACAGTGTTGGATAGTGTGAGGAGCTTATATTTTGGGATGGATAGTGTTACAAGTGATATTACAGAATTATATAATTGTGATCCAAGTGCTACATGTTGAAGGAGTTGCTAGTTTTATTTTGGATACTAGTTGTGACTTTGGATAGTTCCGAATTTAGGAATTTTTTCGTCGTATAGTGGAAACTTTAGGTACAGGTTAGTTTATACTGAACAGTGTTGGATATTGTGAGGAAGTTATATTTTGGGATGGATAGTGTTGCGTGTGATATTATAAAATTATATAATTGCGCTCGAAGTGCGTCGTTTTGGAGGAGTTGCTAGTTTTGGTTTGGATAGAAGTTGTGACTTTGGATAGTTCCGAATTTAGGAATTTTTTCGTCGTATAGTGGAAACTTTAGGTACAGGTTAGTTTATACTGAACAGTATTGGATATTGTGAGGAAGCTATATTTTGGGATGGATAGTGTTGCGTGTGATATTATAGAATTATATAATTGCGATCCCAGTGCGTTATTTTGAAGGAATTGCTAGTTTTGGTTTGGATGGTTTCGAGTTTGAGGATTTTTTCGTTGTATGGTGGAAATTTTAGGTTAGTTTATGCTGTACACTGTTGGATCGTGTCAAGAGCTTATATTTTTGGATGGATAGTGTTGTGTGTTATTATAGAATTATATAATTGTGATCCAAGAGCTACGTGTTGGAGAAATTGTTGGTACTGGTTTGAATGGGAGCCGTGATTTTGGATAGTTTAGAGTTTGGAAACTTTTTTGTCGTATAGTGGAAATTTTAGGTATAGATTAGTTTATGCTGTACAGTGTTGGATATTGCGAGAAGATTATATTTCGGGATGGATAGTGTTGCGTATGATATTATAGAATTATATGACAGTGTTGTGTTGTGTACTATTACAAGTGGTGGGAAAATTATGTTTCCACGAATGGATAATATTTTATATGGTATTATAATTTTATGTTATGTAACATTACATGATACAGTTATATTTTTGAAAGGATAGTGTTGTGTATGATATAATAGTTACATGGTACTATGTTATGTTATGTGCTGTTATAAGTAGTGGAAAAATTATGTAAATAGTGTTGTAGTATTATATTACATTTGTTATGTATTGGTATTGTAGTGATATATAGTATAGTGTTGTACTATATATACTACATGGGGTACAAAAATTATATTTTAATTTTTAATTGGATTAAATATTAAGTTATGCTTAGGTTAGTCATATATATAGTATTAATATAGTACGATGTTTTTAATCTTTTTGAAACACTTTTTTTATTTGCACTAATTTTTTCAATGAATAATAAGAACACAGGAGAGGGGGATAGGATTACTATGTAGTGAAATGATTCAGGAGAATTACATAAAAAGTGAAAGCTTAAGGAATTATTTAAAAAAGATATTCTAGTCTATCCTAATTAAAGAATTGGACAAAAATTCAATACTAAGGCGTAATATTATTTTGGTGTTATTTCAGCGTACGCGTAATACGTATTTTAGTGTACTCGATGGACAGTATTTCGATCAAAGCTTAAATGGATTTGCGAGTAGCATTGCAAATTAGAAATAAAGGGGAACCTTGATTACAAGATACCGTGGAGCAACTTATGCAAATGTATGAGTTCTCATTCAGGCATTAGGGTATTGCGTTACAGTATTGCATTACGCACAATACACGCGCGTTCCTAGATTTTCAATCTCCTACTCATTTGCGAAATTTCTAACGCTTTAATTTCTGCCTTCTCTATGGTAAAATTCGATTCCGTGTTATTCCTCGGTTTAATATCTCACGAAAAGTCTCGATTTCTTATTTCTATCACACGAGAAAATTTGAAACAGGAAGAACTACCGAATTCCTTGCAGTATGAAAATCTTTTCGCAATCATGAAATTAGAAATCTACTCGCGAATTTTACAATTTTGTTAGATTTATTAGGTTTCTAAAATAAATTATTCTCACATTATTCTGGAATCATTTTGAAATTATTTGGAAATTTCTAGAGACGAATTCTTGGAAATACTAGGAAATTTAAATTGTCGACTATTTGAAAGTCTACATTTTCCATAATTCAAAATTAATCGAAACTTGGGTAAAACAAAATATAAAATTAATATATTTTTAAATCTGTTTCTTATCTCTAACATCTAAAGAATGAAAAATACCGATTTGACTCTTATTTTCAACGTCTAACAATAGAAAAATATCAATTAATATTCCCTGTCTTCAATGCCTAAATAAATAAAAATACCAATTCGTGTTCCCCATTGATAATACAATTAACGAAATTAACACTTCGAATTTCTTATTTCGAATTTCGAAAGTTTCCAAAATTTCCAAAACTTCGATTTCGAATCTTGCAAAAATTTCGAAATCGAGTTTGAAAAATTTCAAAATAGCGTTCCAATGCATCTCTGAAAGTTTGACGTGGTGCAACCCGATACAAATGGACCCATTGTGAATTCACAATGGCGTAGTTCCGAAAAATGGCATCAGGGCAACGAAACCTTGTCCTTCGAAGCGCTCCTCGCTATCGTTATTTATAGTTTACGAGGAAATAACTTTCTCGAGCATCCGTCACGCGAAGAATTTTTATCGGGACGCGTGCTTTCATCGTGGCTGAACGTTTAACCTTCAGGTGCACGGGGTCTCGTTTTCTCCGTTACTTCTGTGGGAACAGTCTTCGAAGCAGAAAGTGGTCATAACGATGCCATCGACTCTAATGCTCAAATGTTATCTTACTCGAAGGAAATAAAGAAATAAATACGATATTTTAATAATTCGTCCGTAAAAAATTGAAATTGTCGAAAAAAATTTTTTTTTAATTATTTGACCATTCGTCGAATGGTAATTAATATTAAATATGATAGTGGAACTTAATATGTTAATCGAGTAACTTATTATTGAGCAGCTCCTACAGTCACATAATTATTGTAGAATTTTATTAGGAGGTTTATAATAATTTTTCTTAATATAACATTGTACGAATAATTTTGTAATTTTGGTTTCTTCGTGTAAAATAATTATTCTATTTTCAGTGGTTAAATAAATTTATAATAATACTATTCTTTCTTTATTATAATAATTTTAGTTTAATATTGACAGACATGTGCAATAAATTATAATTTATTAAAATTAGAATATATATACTATGACGTTTTAATAACACGTTTTGTGTAGTTTAGTATTGCAACTTGAGACGATTCAGTTGTATCAAAAATTTATAATAACTTTCTTTTGTTAATACAAGATAATATTAATTCTAAATATTATATTGTAAATAGAATAATCTTTTAATATAAGTTAATATATCAATTTAGAGTATTTCACATAAATTTGATATAAAGAAATTAAGAAATTATTAATAAATAAAATATTGGTAGGCCATTTTATTTTCTTGATACTTTGTTATTTCTTACATAGTAAAATAATAATAGAAAAATAATAAATTCCAGAAGATTTTCTCGTTCTTCTTTCTTTAATTAACAAGAGAGGTTATAAACAAGATAATATCAGCTCCATAGTATTACAAAATAATACTGAATTTCTCAGATACTAATTTCTTTTTACTCGCTATTTATTCGAAGAGTAAAAGGACCACGTAACCTACCACGCGATGTAAAACCTATCGTATGCTAACGCCGACATAAATCAAGATACAACGCTTTCAAACGTCCTAACACCCACACTAAAGAAAGCTACCACAGAGGAACGAAGAATAATCGCAGGAGGTTCAACAATTCTCACTTCGTCTTCCTTTCATATGCCGATTCCGTGAAGGTATTTACACTTCCGCTCAAAAGTGTAAGGTCTAATGTAATATTCGCGGTTTGCGGAAGAAAACAAGATTAGAAAGCACCAAAATCGGTCAACAAATATCCTGGAACATCATTATAATTAACGAATGACATACCTCATCAACAAATTATTAATAAATTTATAACAATACGCTATTAATACCTATTAATAAAATATTTTATAAACAATTAAAATACATAATCACAATAGTCTTCGATAGTTTATAATTTTCTTAATTAATAAAACACGAATGAGTAACGAGTTAAAAGATAAATGATAAATAAATACCAAATATCATACCTAATCCTCAACTTAGAAAATTCAAAAATGACACCAATATACTCACTCATCAACTACAATACACATAAATCTTAGATACAACTATAAAAACCTCAGCATTCATTCATACCTCCCCTCAAAAAATCAAAGACCCAAACCTAATGTTACAATTTAAATCGTATTACAAACCAATACTTTCACTCATCAACTACAATACATAATACACATCTAACATACATGTATAAAAACCCCAGCACACAGTCATACACTCTTGCAATAAATCAAAGACCTAAATCTATATGTCACAAATCCAAAAATGTCCACACCAGTACACCCACTCGTCATCTATAATACATCCAAATCTCTGATACATTTAGAAAAACCCCATCACACTCTGCAGCGAAAAACCAAAGACTCAAGCCTAGCTCAAGCCTAGTTCAATCAAACAAAGCGGCCCGAGACTTTTGAAGAGCGTTGTATCCGCCTGGAGCTGACCCAAATTTAGCTCGAGATGATAGATTTGCAAAGTCCGTGCGAGGGTTCAAGAATGCCAGCCATCCTGGGGAATCGCATCGGTTCGAAACCGGTTCGTAAGTCTCTTTGTACGGCTCGTTCTTGACAGGACACGTTATATGCACGCGAGGAAGTGAAAGCAACGTTCACGGGACAATACGGCCGTGGACTATCCCCTTCTCTTAACCCTCACCCGGCTAAAATATCTACATGCTAACGAATCATCGACAGGCTATGCGCGAAGGTGAAAAAGAAGAGAGGAAACACGGCGTGCAGAATTGCGTAAGGAAGCAGCTCGATTTCGTTCACGATCTTGAACCATTTCGTGGAACATCTCCCTTCGAAAGGAACAATCACGGTCACGGGAGACCTCTGCAGCCCGGCTGCGCTGTCATTGGCCCTCGTGTCGGGTCCCACGGCGCCGGCGCAGATCGTTGCTAAACCTTATAAATAAATGAAATTTTATTCGTTGTTTAATGTATGTTCCGTGACGCTGTAATTATGTTAGAGAAGGAAAGGCGACAGTGTAAAGAGCGAAGGAGCGTTCCTCGCTAGTGGACTCTCTCATCGGGAAGGCTATAAAACCCCGGGCAGGCCCCATGTGTGCCTTATACCGGGTCCGCTCCGCGAATTATGTTTGCCTGCAGTGTGGACACTTTTGCGAGTAACGAACAGCGAATGTTATTCGCTCAGGATGCTGTGCATATAAGAACCTACACTTCCTTTTTCTCATTCGCAGGAACTCGGAGAGAGTTTATTACACGACTGCTTTTTGCCTTCGTTTTGCTCACAAATTGTTCGCAAAGTTCCAAATGTGAAATAACGATTGCTAATTTTCGTTGCTCTTTTTTCCCCCTTTTTAATCATGAATTGATCCGTCACTGGCTGGGCTTTTACAAACAATGCAGTATTAATTAGGACGTTGAGAGTAGTCCTTTGTGTTCAAGCTCTAGCGAGAAACTAACCTCTCTTTTGGATAATGAAAATGTATTTAATCAAATGGAATTTGTATCAAATATCATAGCTGAATTTCTATGATTTCTATAATTTTTTTTAATTCTTTATATTACACCAGAAAACCATCACAATAATTTTTGGTTCGATGTGATTGATCACTTGAGTTCAAAACTTTACTGATTAATGCTAGGAAATGAAATGGTGCTTATATGAGTTAATGCTTAAAGGTGGTATTTATATGAGAGGGATGGTTAAGCGTGCACTTACGAGAAACGTAGTGCCACGTGCGTCCCTCTGGTGGCGAGTTCTGAAGGGTCGCCTCGGTCGTTATGGAAGAGTAGAAAGGGAAGAACGGATAATGCGACTCGCTGCTTTTTTACCTTTGGTAGGTTCATTAAAAATATTTCTTCATTAAGCATCGAGATAAATATTCATTTTTAAAACTCTTTTCTAGTATTAGACATGTCACTGAAACCTGAAGCGAAATTCAATTGAATAACACCTGCATAATTCATTTTCTGTCGAGGTATCGAATTTCCTATTCAACTGCTTTCCAATATCTAATTTCGTCGATGGGAAACAATACGTTAGGAAATTGAGTACTGTTATTGTACGGTCTTAAAATTCTTCTCGAATGTCAAATGAAAATTTTAATTAACGTAATTTTTAATAGAAAAGATGTAATTAATTAAGTTAATTATTGATATCTAATTCTCCTAACCTAAAATTACCCTTGAAATGTGGAAAAAGTATTGATTTTAACACTTAGTTTCCAATATCCATTTCACGTAATCCAAAATTTCCCTTAAAATTCGAAGTATGATCGACGAAACCAATTTCAAATACTTTCTAATACGTGTAATTTAACAGAAAAGATCATTATAATACCAAATGTTATGCACGCATAATCATGAAATTAAAATTCCAAATTTCGATCAATTTTCTCCCTCTTATCAAACCAGTGACCTCTAAATTAGTCTAATTAGAATCACGAGACCGTTTATAAAGGAGAAAACATGCTAACACGTTCATTGTCAGCACGCAAACAAATGACAAGTTGTATAATCGATATATCAAAAAGAATCAAAATTAATTGTTTAAGGGGGTATTTTTGTAATCCGGCTAATAAAAATCAACATTTTGGAATTTTTTCTACGGAAACCATGATACGTTTTGGTATGTAATTTTTACACTGAGAATGTTTCCAATTTTTTTTTAACAAAATTATTTAAAATTGTGGAAATTATATAGCCTTAGGTGAATCGTGTTTTTAAAAAACGGGCTCGAATGGCTGATATAATTTCAGACCATCTAGTTATCCGAAACGAAAAAACTAAAAAGCTTCTTAATTAGTATACACACGACTATAGCATGAACCACTAAAACCGCGAAATTTCGAAAATTAAAAAAATGACAGCATTTTGAAATTTAAATATCGATTTTCCTTGTACTTTTCGTCCTTTGGGTGATAAACAAAAATAGAAAAAAACGTCAGATTTTGAAATCCGTGGTTGATGCGATGAAAGTATATCCGATGAAGATCTCCTCAAAATTTCAAGTCAATTGATCAACTGAAACGTGAGATATCCCATCAGCCAGTTCGAAAAATAGTTTCGAGAAAAACGCGTTTGAAGTTTTTGTTATCCATTGTACACTGTCTGTACACCGCACTTTAAACATCTATAACTTCGTCAATTTTACAAATTCCAGCAAATCCTTTCACGCAGATATATTCGAAGTCATATATTTTGAGAAAATGTAAAAAAAAAAAATCGAATTTTTTTAAGCCGGATTACAAGAATACCCCATTAATATTTAAAAGGACACGAAAAAATCTCGATTAAAATCATCAGTATATATCGAATTTCATCGAAGAAATAAAAATAAAATAAATTCTATCAAATCAAACTACCGTATGATTATGGTATCCTCGTTTCTCTGACAGCAGATATCGTCGAGTTAATTAAATCTCGAAGACAACCCAGCGCCATCTTTCTCCATGCTCGTTTATTCCCCGTCTTTTCGAACGTGACGACTCGGTGGCTAAAGCGAATCGCGTTCGGCGCTTTAAATTATGCTGAAACAGCGGTAAATCAAGCATTTCGTGAAAGACAAGACAACGCGAAGATATCCCGAGGTGGAAAGAAGCGGCTGTGTGGCCTCGTTTAATCGTGAAGAGCACGCCTCTGCGACAGATATACGATGTACCGAGTGGCGGAACGGGTTACGTGTTAAGGAACATGCTCTAAGAGCTTGTCGAACCCCGCAAAAACGAAGCTTTCACGCGTCCGCGTCATTTTTATGCGCGGGACGATCAGAGAAAGCCGAGGTGCCTAGATGGCGCAGCTGAGTTCGGCGTAGAAATCTCGATATTTAGAACATTGAACTTAGCCTTGGGTCAGGGGAGACGCGTGTCGAGAGACTAATTAAGCTGATGGACAGTTTTATAGTAATGAAAGATAGTTGTGCAAATGTAAGAATTAAAATGAGCTTTTAATTTTAGTTTATGAAGAATTATTAAAAGTATTTGAAGTCATATCATGAATATCTAATAAGAAAAATACTCAATATTCATATCATAGAATTCAATATCATAGTATTTTAAATAGTAGGAACATTTTTCTGAAAATTAAAATAATTGTTTAAACGGTCTGGAAGCTTTATTCATAGAATTTTCATAGAATAGAATTTTCATGATATTCCAATACTATATTCCGATATAGTAGAGGATATTATACTTACAGTGTTCTAAATTATTTTATGATTTTAAATAATTTTCTAAATAAATTTTAAGACTTAAAATTGTTGGATAAATTATACAACGAAATTGCTATTTTTGTACTATACCATATTTTAATATACGCAATTAAAGAAAATAAAAGTTGCTGCAAACAGATGACATAGAAAGTGAAACAGGAATATTTTTTCTAAAAATCAAAATTGTTTAAATGGTCTGGAAACTTCATTCGCAGAATTTCCATAGAATAGAATTTTCGTAGTATTCCAATACTATTGTATATTCTGATATAGTAGAAGACAGTTTGCTATATATGTTTTAAATTATTTCGTGATTTAAAATAATATTCCAAATGAACTTTAAGCCTTCTAAAATTATTGGTTAAATTATTCTACGAATATTTCTATGTTGCAGAAAATAATAGTAACTCTGATATACAACGAAATTGCTATTTTTGTACTATACCATATTTTAATATACGCAATTAAAGAAAATAAAAGTTGCCGCGAACAGGGGACATAGAAAGTGAAGCAGGAAATAAGTAAACGTTTTCCAGCACGTGAAAAAGGCCAAGTGTCGTTTATTACAGAAGAGTTCACGTTCATAGATCTCTCGTCCTCTTCGTGCAGACGCGTTAGTAATATTTCATCCTGAAGCTTCATCCAAGGGCCAACCGATTATTACAACGCGTGATGAATATTTATAGCGGGTATAGTTGGCCATGATTGGCTAATCGCTTTCATTTAACAATTATCCTCCCTTCCTGAAGTTATTTCTGCGCCGGCTCGCGCTTTTCCTAGAAAAGAAACGCGGATCTAACGAGCGAGATGAAGCCGATTCGTTTACAGAGAGATCATTGTCACGAAGAAGTAACGTTTCTCAGAATTCTAACGCAGACTCTGTGCCTTTCGTTAATCAATTCGCTGATTTTCTCTTATCCACTCTCGCCTCTACTTTCACCGACTGTTTAATGAGGATTGGGCCTAATTGTTTTTGAAAACAGCGAGATCCCGTACTAATAGTCACTTGTACTGTGTTACTTGTTTACTTTAAAATTGTTCCTGTCTGCTGGCCCATGATAAAAATTGCAGAAGGTTAATGATTTTGTAATTGATCTAAGATTGATCATTTGCAATTAGAAAATAGATTATAATCTTGAAAAGATAATAGGATTATAGTCGACTGCATTTTGAAATTTTAATATTATTATACAAATTTTATTTCATGCTAAAACTTTGATTTAGATCAATTTAATTTGTAATTTTACTAACTTTTAGTTGTTATAAATAATGCAGTATAATTGATTTGAAAGATATACGTAGAATTGTAATAGATTTTGTACACAGTTCGGGTTTTTCACTCTATAGTATATTCGACTGAAATCGAATTATAATTGATTAATTTATAATTTTTTTATTTTTAATTTTAATAAAAAGAAATATCTACGTGTTAAAAATTGGCAATAATGCTCCAATTATATGATAGTCCATTCTCTATTCTATTATTATTTTATTTTATTTAAAAAATGGAAGTTACACGATACCGATAGTATAAATTTTTTACCAATATCTGGATTTTACAAGAAAAAAAGGAAATTTGAATTCTGAATATCACAAAATACGATTTTAAAGAACAAGACCTTCTTCCAAAGGATCCTTCAGAATTTTAAACCCTTTAAACATTAGAACTATCTACCTATAACGAGTAACTACATATATTATACATTAATATAGTTATAATATATTTAATTTCAAAATCTATTTCTTCATTTCTTCTTTACTTATCGGAAGTTTCTCCTGATGACCATTAATATACGTTATATATTTTCTAATTAAAATCCCATTTCCAACATTCATAAATCGATTTCCCAATAAATATATCTATATAATATTGACCATTAAATTAGCACAAGAATAGGTAGGAAATGAAGTATAAAATAGACTAGCATCGTCAATTAAAAGATCAATAACTTGCAACCACAGATACAGAAAATAGAAAATTACTAAATTAAAGGGTTGTAGTATATATAGTGATTCTGGACTGATATCGAGGATATCATTTTTTAATTTTATCCAACAATGAAAATACCAGTGTTACAAATGCTAGGACCTGTACAGATTGACGATGACAAGTGGTAGATCCCAGTCTCTTCTTACTATTAGTATAAACTCCTAACTACACGTATTATACATAAAATATAATAATTGTAGTGACACGACAGAGACCAAGTAACCAAGGAATTCAACTAATAAAAATCAGCCTTACTTCGAGAAACTACAAAAATTAAATATCCAAAACAAGTCCTTTTAACCCCCAATTTAACCCTTTGCACTCGAGAGATGAGTTTCAGTCACCATTTAATAAAATTTGGAAGATCGATATTAACCCTTTGGACTCGAAGATTTCTTCGTTGTGAAGATGCAATTCGAAGCTCTTCTTAGATTTTTATAAGCTCACTGATACTCTTCATGCTAAAATTAAAAAAAGAAAATCGAGAATAATTTTATTTCAATGTTCTTAATATAATTACCATCATTCGTTATTTAAGTTATGGCATTAAGACAAACGGTGACAGAAAGTCACCTCTCGAGTGCAAAGGGTTAATTAATATATCAAATTTAATGTAACAGTGTGCGAGGTATTCCTCGACAGTGTTTCTTCGAAACCCTCTGGGACTCAAACGGTTAAACTGCATGACGAAATTTACAGACCTGTAAAATTTCAACTAAATCGATGACCTGAAAGACACTCTCCTTGTTAGTCCTCGTCGTCGACCCTGATGGTCGTGTCCCGAATTCTCGCATTTCGTTCCTGTCACGAAGACCTGGTCTGCTGGGAACGGGTCGGGATCCGTACCAGGGCGAGTTAGGGGGTCAAATTATCGGCAATTTGGCGGCTGTCCGGATTCGAGAAAATTGCGTCGCACGTCGGTGCAAAGATTACCCTCTACGGTAATGGTAATCAACATTTTTCAGCGCGCCGACGTGCGTGTGGACCGGATGCAACGAGCATGCGCAGTTATCTCAGACCCAATCCCTTGCCGCACAATGGGCCTATTCATGAAGGCATCCGGTACCTGTGCAGTTTTCTGTTCGCCTACCGTTAACGCGTGCATTGTACTCGATTTCGCCCACGTTCTTGCTCCTCGCGATTAGGCTGTTTATGTCACTGTTACCGACGGTAAACAACGCATGGGAGCTCGATTATGCAAGCCGTCTTTTCTTTCGTGCTCCAGTTGGAGCAATGTCTAGCGAAGAAGCCTGGTGGCTATCGATGGGAGGCCGGAAGTCGCCTCGTGTGGTTGCTCTGGTAGTTTTTGAAATTAAGTTGTCTCGATTGTGTTAGCTTTGCAGTTTGACTGGTTCTTTTTGGCGAGTTCTTGGAATATTTTTGGCGAAATGGTGTTGGTACTTAGAACTCTATTAACTCTTTGCACTCGACGATTTTTTGGCTAGAGAAGAGTAGAAATTCAAAGATAATAGAATTATAAAATTATTCGATACTTCGCATACTGTTACATTACATTAAACTTATTAATTAATATCGATCTTCCAAATTTTATGAAATGGTGACTGAAGATCACCTCTCGAGTGCAAAGGGTTAACTCAGGACGTGCAGTCTAGGGTCGTATATATATTTTTCCATAGCAACGCGTTTACGTGGGACATATTTATGAGTCCCTCAGCCCTATCAATTGTTTTCGCTGAACGCATATATGAGCACTACACATTTATTTCCAATAATTTTCAAGTTGCATTGTAGCTTAACGATGACATCCAAAAATTCCTTATGCTGGAGGTCCGAGGTTCGAGTCCTATCGATTGTTTTATTTTCTTTTCAATCTATTTTTTATTTTGCATTCATTTTTCGCCTATGAAAACATTGTAAATAAAATTTCTTAATAAAAATATTTATTTTCTCGAACTGCATGACGAGATCTATAAACCTGCAAAGTTTCAACTAAATCGATGACCCGAAGGATTTGCTTGCACTCTCCTTGTAAGAGGAAGGTTGGAGGAGCTTGGAGAAGCTTGGAGTAGCTTGAGGAAGCTTGGTTCCGTTGATACGGTTACGTGGAGTGGAATTCCTGCGGGTCTTTTTGCCTGGAGTTCTTGCAACGTCTGATCAGGATAGATGAGCTGTGGGTTTTGCAGGGCAATGTAACGTGGTAAAGACATTGGTCAAGAACCGTGGTGAATGTCTTTCAGGAACTGTCAAGAGGAATTTAGCAATCGGTAAAATGATTTCAAGTGTGGAATAGTTTATTGCAGGTTGCTCAATTCAGATACATCTGTCAGCTGTGATTTATGCGATTGGCATAAGAAGCGTGAATTAAAATGGTCTCTGGGAATCGAAAGGGTACCTGTATCTCAGTGACAGTGCAGGACTACGTGTGATGATGGGAATGAGAGAAAGAGTATGAGAGTCGTAATGGGAACTTGGATCTTGACCAACGTGTTTCCTTGATCTCGTGTCTGAAGATCCTCGAAGCTGTGAATGGAATTTGGCATCTATGGATCTTTGGATCTTTGGACGAAATGATTTTGTTCTTCCGTGACTCTCTTTTGTCGTGTTAAATTTGATGGAAATTTAATTAAAAATTTAGTTTAAAATTAAATCAAAGAAAAAATAATTTAAATAATCCTAAAGTGGGAAAATATTATTTCTTTAACCTTTTACACTCAAAAGACGATCTTCCATCATCATTTAATAAAATTTTTAAGATCGATATTAATTAATATGTTAAATTGAAAATAAAGTAACAGTGTGCGAAGTATAAAAATTAAATAATTCTACGTGTTAATTATTGCATGATTCTTTATTTACTGGTTTAAAAGATATCATCAATATTGGAATAAAATTACAGATAAAAATAATTTAAATAATCCTAAATTGGGAAAATATTATTTCTTTGATAACAGATTGGAAGATTTATTTCGCTTTTGTCTAATTTTATTTTTGAGATATGAAATCGAATTTTCTAAATATTCGTTAAAATTAATTTTGATAATTGCAAAATAATATTTATTTCCCTTTTAATCGATTTTATTTTTCAAATGATAATCCTAATCGAATGAATAGTAATTTAAATAATTCCAGAGAGTGATACTTTTTTTGATCATGTTACTTTTGACCGATTTTATTTCTTCCAGCGAGATCAGATTCTTCGAGATCCGACATTGATATCGAAAATTCGATTGGATCAGTGCGATTACCTGACTGATATTTTCGATCTCTAAACTATGTAACGTGTTTGTATAATAAATTGTGATTTGTGTGCATTACGTAGCATAATCTCGACGGGTCGTCTAATGTCTTTTTGATTATCCACCGTGAAGATTTCAACAGCGTGCATCTGCAAGATTGCAATATTTTTGAGACGGAGTCGGTATTACAACTGTCATGTTACCTCAGGTTGAAATATCAGGTATTTCAAGTATCTCGAAACGAGAATTAAATATTCCTATACAGGGTGTCCATGTCCCATCTTTCAGCCAGACTCTTTCGACACACTTTGTCATTTCTCCTCGAAGTTTTATTAAAAAAATTCGAATAAAAATGAAAAATTCGAACTAGAAAAATGGAAAAATGGATTCGTCAACTATCCCAACATTTCCTACACTCTTATCAAAAATCATCTACCTAGAAATTTGTATTAATTTTACATTGGTGACATTATTTATTGAGGATATTGTTAATATGCAAAGATAGAACCTCTGATTTTAAGGCTGTTTTCAATACAACAGTGCACTCTGTCATTTCTCCTCGAAGTTTTATTAAAAAAATTCTAATAAAAATGAAAAATTCTAACTAGAAAAATGGAAAAATGGATTCGTCAACTATCCCAACATTTCCTACACTCTTATCAAAAATCATTTATTTTAAAATTTGTATTAATTTTTCATTGTTGATATTATTCATTGGAGATATTGTTAATTTTCAAAGATGGAACCTCTGATTTTAAGACGGTTTTCAATGCAACAGTGCATTGCAATAGCTGCATTGTTCAATTTCAATGATTCTGTATCAAAAAATACTCAGGGTTCAAAAAGAGGCATCTTAACCTGTAGTACTGTTAAATTAAATAGGCAAGTTTTCATGTACTTACTGATTGATACTTATGTTTATATACTTATTAACTGGGATCCTCAATCTTCAACAAATAAGAGAAAGAAAATTGGTCTAGGATCTTAAATTTCTTTAAAATTGCTTTTCTATTTCGTAGACAGGTATATTTATGTCCAATTATAAGTATTAAAGAACCTAGTCTCATACAAAATGTAATAATTGACCTAGGCTACAGATTTTCATCTTTTTATTGTTCTCTAATTGAACAGTGTTCTCTAACTTCTCTATCCACGCAATTCCAGAACAACTGAATGAATTTCTCATCCCACCATTAGGCTATCATCTGTTAAACCACTAGAACGTCATGTGACTTGGAACTGTAGCGCCATCTGTTGAACGTTTTAAAAAGTATCTTATATCTTTCGTTACAGTGCTATGTTATATCATTTCACACCATTGTCTTGTTGCTTAATAATACTCAATAATTCATTTGCAATAGTTATTAGTGCCTTGTTCTTCAATTAAAATGGTAAATTGCAATGAATACTAATTTCTATTCTTGTACAGAGAATATCAAGAAGAACCGATTATTATGTGTTGATTAATACCTCATGTTGTTCTTTATCGTTCAAAAATCTCCAACAAATTTAATCTTTACTAAACAGTCGTTATTTTTATGTATGTAGTCTCAGAATAATTTAACAAAGTTCAAATTCTGTCATTAAACTTCCTTTAGTTAGCCCTCTATGATACCATGTGACTTGAAAGTTGCAACGCCATCTGTTATTCATTTTGAAAAGTATTTTAAATCTTTCTCACAGCACTCTATTATTTAGTTATTTTACCACTTCTTCGATTAGATTAAGAGTAATTAATAAAAACCATTTTAAAAATCGCAACTGAAGAATATTAACGCGATAAAATTTTCATTATTTTTGCGATATAATGATGAATTATCAAACAATATGGCAAAGAAAAAATGGTGCAAATTATCAGTGTCTTCTGTTCAAAGTTCTCTATTTATTTACGTTGCTCAAATTTTCAAAAATTAGTTGGAATAAAATAAATATAAATTTAAAAAGTTAGTGTGGCCAGATACTGGTGACCACCATGGCAGTCAACGTGTTAATCTTTATTCTCAAGCACGCGAAAAAATTCGATTATAGTGAATTAATTCACCCTTTACACTCGACGATTTTTTGACCAAAGAAGGATAGGAGTTCAAAAATTTTCTGTTACAAAGCTGACGATATTTTTCTGAGCAGTGAATAAGAAATTAGATGATAATTAACACGTAGAATTATTTGATTTCGGTACCTCGCACACCGTTTCGTTATCTGATATTTGACATGCTTATGAATATCGAGCTTCGAAATTTGATCAAATGATGACTGAAGGCCGGCCTCTAGAGCGCAAAGGGTTAATACTCTATCTTCTCCTTCCTCCTTCAAAAATTTTTGACAAAATTTTCTTCACCCTCAACATCCATATATGATCCTTCATGAATGTACATAGTAACATCTCTCTATAATATCACGCAACTCGGAGGTCGCAGCGCCATCTGTTATGCGTTTCTAAAACTACTTTGAATCCCTCTGACAGTACCATATTACGTTGTCATTCCACCATTGTTGCTAACTTTTATCCCCATGTGTTAAAAGAATACTACTTTTTCTTATTCTTTTACAAAAATCCTGAACGAAGTTCGAATAGATCACCATTTTGTCGTATCAAGATCACCATTTTGTTGTATCGAAAAAATGGAAAGATACTGTCTCTCTCGACATAACCTTTCCACGAAGACAGTACCCGATAAATGTCACGTCGCAATTAAACTATTCGCGACGAACAACCTTGTTGACCTAATTGGTCGCAGTCGAAATGTCAGTGGTCCCTCGGCCTCTCGCGAGTCGATTCTCGATCCTCGACTGGATCTTACGATCAAAGGGAACACGTCTCCGTGAACCGTGCCCAATCGGCCAGATTCCATCGTGCGTAACAAACGGCACCGGTGTTACCTGAATTATGAAATAATCGATTTCGCGGCAACGACCGTTCCAGCTAGTGGTATTAACCGGTGGCAAAAAGTCCCCAGGTTTAATGCGCATAATCCGGTCGATCGTTTGCGCACGCAGAATGCGCGAGGTGTAAAACATGGCGGAAAAGATGGCCTGTGTCATTAGACGAAATTTTTCTTTTGGACACGTAAGGGGCTGCTTCTTTGTTATTTGATATAGACACGTGATATTTTTCTTTGGTTTTTGATGTCTATCTATCTAAGCCAAAGTTAAGTGCACGTGTACTTGGTGAATATTCAGAGTACTTCGTAACTTAGTGTACGAACACTTTTGTGACATACAAATTTCAATTTTTCCTCGTTGTGTAAAATACTCTTAAAGAACAATACATTTTTATATAGCTTGATTAATAATATCGTATATATTAATAAATAAACACAATATTATACGAAATTATTATTTACTTTCTCTAAAATATATATACCTATATACTATATACCTATTTACTCTCATTGTATCATTTTAAGTATATGATACAGCGTGAAGCTTCTATTTAATGGGAAAGTTAAATAATGCACTGAATTATTTTAATTATTTTAATTGTAAGTAATAGGAATTAATATCGTGAAATAATATTTATATCATTCTCAGTATGGAATAATTCTATCAAAGTTCTTAACAGAAAATCTGCACAAGTTTTGTACATAAACTTCCTCATAAGGGATAATGAATTATTATAAACAATTGAAATGCCTGTAGAGAAAGTAATACATACACGTTATTTCTGTAAGCTGAAGACAAAATAAACCCTGTTTTTGGTGTTCTAGGTAATTATTATATATGAACTTCTAATAACGCTAATATTGAACAAAAATTGCTAAAATTTAATACAATCTTCACCCAATGTTCATAAAAGGAATCACAAAATTATATCCCCAGCAATTAGAGAAGAAATAAATTCATCATCAAGTATGAATATCAATCGTGTGTACCCCACTGACGCCATTATGGAGGCATTGATACCTAATCTGCATTATGTCATTGGCTTTTACTTTCATCTAAAAATATACATAGCAAGTGGGGAAGCTTTATAAATAAATTTCTTTCATTCAATCTAATCTTAACCTCACTATTTAACTCGTTCATAATATAAAGCTAAATATTGTAAAAATATTTCCAAGAGAAGAATACAAATTTTTACATAAACACCCATCTATCTAATTCTACTATTTAATTTAATTTAATTTTGTATATCTAAATTCTTTCATATAATCCAATTTTAATATTCAAACTATTTCGTCTATTATAATTTCAACTGTTTAACTCGTTGCTGATATAAAGCTAAATATTGTAAAAATATTTCCAAGAGAGGAATACAAAATTTTTACATAAACACCAATCTATCTAATTCTACTATTTAATTTAATTTAATTTAATTTAATTTTGTATGTTTAAATTCTTTCATATGATCCAATTTTAATATTTAAACTATTTTATCTAATTTCAATTCTTTAACTCTTTGCTAACATAGAGCTAAATATTGTAAAAATATTTCCAAGAGAGGAATACAAATTTTTACATAAACACCAATCTATCTAATTCTACTATTTAATTTAATTTAATTTAATTTTGCATATTTAAATTCTTTCATATGATCCAATTTTAATATTCAAACTATTTCACCTAATTTCAACCATTTAACTCGCGACAAACACAAAATTAAACACGAATCACGTAAAGAATATTGCAGAAAGGAAATTACTACGGTAAAAATCTCCTCTACTTATCTCCACTCTCAGACCATTCCATTTTCTCTTTTCTCATCTACGTCACACGCCAACATCGCATTCTTCCCAATCATCATTCACATGTAAACCGAGTTCAACCACTTTTAATGATGAATAATCAAGTATGCAAATGAATCGGTAACTTGCAACATCGCGCAGCTATTTCTACAATCGAGCCTAGATTACGTCTATCCAACCGTTATGAACGAACGATCCTCGAGCAAAATTCCGCGATGTTTAATAGGCTTACGAACAAACGCTAAGTATTGTATCACGTTTGCAGAGGGCAAAGTCGAGGTGTCGCGCGATGGCAAATATTTGAGCACTCTGGCACCAGGAAAGGTACTGGGCGAGTTGGCGATCCTCTACAACTGCAAGAGAACAGCGACGATAACAGCGGCCACCGATTGCCAGCTATGGGCCATCGACCGACAATGCTTCCAAACCATTATGATGAGAACCGGCCTTTCGCGGCAGGCCGAGTACACGGATTTCTTAAAGAGGTAAAACAATTTCCGTCCGATAAACCGTACTACGATTGCCATGGTTTACGTGGCATTAGCCTCTGAAAGAGAAAGAATGTATCAATAGCTGGTGGGTGAATGAACGTTCAATGTTGCGTTTTTCAAGTGAGAATGGAAATGGAATGTTCGTAATATTTATTATTCCCTTTTTTATTGCAATGATTATGGAATTGTTGATATTTTTGGGCTGCTTGTGAAGCTTTAAGTTTTGGAATGTTAGGATGTTTTTAGGTAGGACATAGTTTGGCTGCGACTGGCAACGCCATCTGGATGGAAGAATTCTATGATTATTTTATTTATCGTTCTATTTGAATGGATAATAAATTTTCTAACGAGGAAACGAAAAATGGATAGCAATGAGATGCAAGTTAGGCAAAATTTGATAGATAGGACACAATTTTGTGACTGGTAGCGCCATCTAGATTAATATATTCTATGCTCGTTTTGTTTACCATACTATTTGAACGGTTATTAAATTTTTTAATGGGAATAGAAGGATGGACAGGAACGAAGTATAAGTTGGATAAAGCTTTCTAGATAAGATCTATTTTTCTAATGACTGGTATCGCCATCTGGATGGAAATATTCTATAATTATTTTATTTAACATTGTATTCGAGTCGATAATAAATTTTCTAACCAAGAATCGAGAGATGGACAGGAATGAGATGTAAGTTAGGCAAAATTTTTTAGATAGGACATAATTTTTGCGACTAGTATCGCCATCTAGATGAAGATATTGTATGATTACTTTATTTAACTTTGTATTCGAGTGGATAATAAATTTTCTAACCAAGAATAAAGAGATGGGATGAATGGAATGTAACTTAAGAAAAATTGTCTAAATAGGACCTAATTTGGAATCAATCTGATAACTCCATCTAGATAAATATACTCTATGATAATTTTATTTACTATTCTATATCAGTCAGGGTTAAATTTTCTTTTGTAGAATGGGAAGAAAAATTCTGCAATTGTTATATATCGATCGTATGGGTAAGAAAAATGAATGCATAATGAATGAATGAATTTCTTGTATTGTAAACAATTGCTGTAATTTATACACCTTTTAATTATCCCTTGATTAATTTTCAAACAGTCTTACTTGCCTCCAATATACACTAACTCCTGCCAATGGCTTCCACCCCTACGCGATACTAACTCAATACATGCATACTACACCAAAAATTTCGAATTATTGTGTTCCATAAAATCCAAAAATTAAAAAACTAAGAATTTTGTTACCTTATAAGCTCTTTAGTTAAAATAGTGGAATTTTGAGCAAAATTCTTATTGATATCCACGAATATGGAACTAATTACGAATTAATGGTAGAATTAACTTGATTTAAAATTTTTAATCCTTAACGAAAATCACTTAAAAAATACCACTGTTAACATTTACCAAAACGACCAAAATTAAATCAAACCGTGATTCACGAAATACACGATTCGTCACTGAACACCAATTTTAAGATTCTCAACTAAATTCCAAGTTGCTAATTATATCTACTCGCTCGTAACGTACCGAATAAATGTTTAGTCGTAAGAACCAGATTTTTGAATAATTTTATTGTCATCTATGTAAACGTGTCTTCGCTCCTGTGTAAATTCACCTGATTAACATAGAGGTATGCGAAGCTCGTTATCTAAAATGCGAATCAATTAACGACCACGTGCGTAAGAGATTAATCTCCAGGTAAACATTATATAACGAGATAATTTTGTACACACGTTCATAGTTTCCGAAATTTTCCAGAGATCCATCTGGAAAATTTTCAGTCTTACAGGTTTTTCATTTACTTATTTTTCATTTATCCATTTACTTTAAATTTTTTATTTTTATTCAAAACCTGCCAAGATCCTTCATAACTTTCAAGAATTGCCTCATTAAGAAAATTTTGGTTCCCCGTCTCTTTTATAAATATTCCTCAATAATCAACTGCACTAAATTTCTGAGTTTCGAAAGGAAGCACATAAAATCTTTTAATTTCGAGTAATTTGAATTACAATTGCATACTACTTAAATTACTTAACATAAATCCATGTTGCTCCCTATGACAAATCATGTGGAAAAAAGATTCTAAACTCAATGAAATTGAAAAGAGAATCTACAAATCGTTATTGCAAACCTAATAAAGAATAATAACTAACAGATAGTAATTAACAAAAATAATAAACGATTGCTGAGAAACCAACTTCTCAGCCAATCTCTCGTTTCTCTCTTATTTTCTCCCTAAATCCCTAAATTAATGATCTGCAGAAAATTAATAAATCTCTGATGAAAATTTATCTAACATTTCTTACATATTTCGTGGAAAAAAGAAAATAATAAAAAATCAATAGAAAATTGATGTTTAATTATAAATATTTTTGTTTCAGCGTTCCTATCTTCAAGAATCTACCCGAGGAGACACTAATCAAAATTTCAGACGTGTTGGAAGAGGTAACTATGACTATCGTTGATCTTTTCTTTACCAGTTAGCTGTGGCGCCCTCTTTTGAGAGCGCGCACCTATATGTATCGCGAAAATTGAGCAATGACGAGTATACTCGTCGACCACAGAGTAAGTGACACTGTTAAAATATTGGATCAAAAATATGAGTTTATTTTATAAAATTTACAATTTTATTACTAATATTTACTTATTTGGTTAACATCTATTCTCTTATTGGTTAGTTTTTATGGATATCTATGAATTTTAGTGACCGTCAAAAAATAGCTAGGTAACTTCGGGCCAGCAGCCATCAGTGGGCTCAGCGCCTGGTCAGTGTCACGCATTTGTCCCGTGGCGGATCATCCCTGAAGGAACCCTATCATAAATCAGCTTTCCGACTTTTACTTTTATCCCTTTTACGCTAACATCTAAAAAACGTTATCATCGCGCATAAATAAATTCGTTATGTGAACTGATAAGCTGTTTCAGCTGGTGCATACGGGGACGCATGAGTTCATCTCGAATTATTCATATTTTTTATTTGTTTGTTTTATTCCGGCCTGGCCTCAAAATATTCTAAACATCTTGAAATTTGCGAATATGTTTTAATTTTCGCAAAAATTACAATTTAAATAGCCAATGGTCACTACTTTTTGCGCATGACGAGTATACTCGTTATGACACAAAATTTTGCCACTTCTCCATGACGAGTATACTCGTCAATCACAGCTAACTGGTTAATCTTTTCACTGTCATTAAGACGTTAAGTGCCCAGCTCGTTTTGCTTGCCGTTCCGTTCAGGCCCAGACTCGACCGTCAAGTGGGCCAGGCGGAATTCCCAAAAGTTAGGTCCAAAGATGACGAAGAATTTAATACCAAGAGCTAGCACCTTTTGGTTCTAGTCTGGGCCGGTCCCTAAGGACCGTCCAGGCCCGAATGGAAAGTCTAGAGCCGGTCCCTGGGGACCAGCGTGGCACTTAACGTGTTAACCATTTCGCTACGGTGGACATCGCCGCGAAGTCTCTCTCATAGAATGAAAATGGGAGCATTGCAGTCTTTAGTATTCGGGGCCGTGTCTTTCGAAGGAAAAGAAAAAATAAAGCAAAACTTGACCATCGCAATAAAGCTTACAATTCTTTGCGAAGAGAGCTAAAAGCGGAACGCTTTGTCACGTACTTGTCTTAATCCTTTACTCAATTTTTGTGACCGATGACTATAGTCACCCGTCGTGCGTAGATGGCGTCTAATAGCTGGTGTTACCAGTTATGGGGACTATAGTCACTCATAGTAGCGAAAGGGTTAATATCAATGACGCTGAGAGAGTTCCTAATCCGTGAATAATGCTTTTGCAGACATTCTACAACAATGGGGATTACATAATCAGACAAGGTGCGAGAGGAGACACATTTTTCATAATAAGCAGAGGGCAAGTTCGCGTGACGATAAAGCAGCCCGATACACCAGAAGAGAAGTACATCAGAACGCTGAGCAAGGGCGATTTCTTCGGTGAAAAAGCGCTTCAGGGGTAACTATTTTGTTCGTAATCAGTGACCACTCCTTTGCAGATTTTTCTTAAGCCAATTTCAAGCTCTCGTTCAATTTATGTCGAATTTTGATACTCTTCAGCATTGACCAAGATGTAGATCTAAATACCGTTTAACACCATATAGCAAAGCCACATTTATACCTTTGGGAAACCTAGAAGCAGCATCATTGATAAGAACATCTGAAAAGAACAAGTTTATTTCAGTTAATCAAATTTACACACTTTTTTCCTTTTTATATTCTATGAAAATAAAATTTGGTATTCAGATAGTGATTTATTTTAACACTAAAACTACAGATTTGTAGTATATAATGAAATTTGAATAATAGTGATTTAATTCATGCAAGGAAAATAATTGGATATATATATATAATTACTATTTGAATGGAAGCCTATTTAAATATTTTCAATGATACCAGAACCAAATTATTCCAAACCAATCATGTTAACTAGTATAGTAATTCCAATGTTAATAACATTATGAAATATTATGAATTTAATATCTGAAAATAAGTATTTTATTTTCCATCTATAATTAATCCCATTTTTATGTGGTATATGAAACGATTTTACAATATGAGCCCATATTTAAGGCATCATGGGGCACCAATTTGTATCTTATATGCCAAATAGTAAATGCGACTCCGCCATTTTGTATTTCACGAGAAGGTATCAGAATAATCAGTTCAATGAAGTTTATAAGCAATAAAAGTTAACGCTGTGTTTATGTAACGAGATATTAGAATTTTATTTTTAGACTTGGTCTCAAGGTTCTTCAATAGATCTGAAAGTTTGCACGGCACTTCGGCTTGAATTACCTGCTTTTTCCCTCGTTGCTATGATTAAAACCTTAGGCAAGTGTATCATATGAGATATTAAAGTGCTCGAAACGTTTTCACAGGGATGACCTAAGGACGGCGAACATAATCGCTGACGATCCGGAAGGAGTGAGTTGTCTGGTGATAGACCGTGAAACGTTCAATCAACTAATCTCGTCCCTGGACGAAATTCGTACGCGGTACAAAGACGAGCTGGTGGAACGTAGAAGGTGAGCCTTTGCCCGTTGAATTTGCCCACAAATTCACGGCTCATAAATCTATCGAAGAACACGGTGTTATTACGTGTAAACGTGTTAACTCTCGACAGCTCTAATTATACAAGCTCATAATCGCAAATCGCCTATTTAAATCCATCACTATGTCTATGTGTGTGTGTTATGTTTCACGCTTACCACTAGGATGGGAGAATAGCGCGTACGATCTCAGAGTAAGTTTCGCGTTGCAGTATAACCGTGCTAATGATTCGACAATTAAGTTAACGTTTCGTTTCTTTCTTTTTTGTAAAGCGTCTCAGTAATTTGCATTAATGCCGTATCCCTCACAATGGAGGCTTACATATACACAGAGGATAATGAGAAAACAAGAGACTAACTAATCGTATAAATCCTATCAGTGTGGCAATAATGCAATTTAAGAGCATAATGTAGTCATTTTTATTCATAAGAACACTCTAAATGCTATGCATTGAATGAATTTTTAATATTACATGGTTTTAGAAGCCAGGCAATTAATATTATTCTTTCCTGTTACTATCTTTTATTTCTTTTTGTTCTAATACATTGTAAATTGGTATATATAGTAGGACATTACCTAGAGAAACTATATGTATTATAAGAATAACTGGTCATCTCAGTTTATGTAGAAATAAAATTGACCACATTCTTGTCTTTAAGCTTCTTATATACTTGAGAGATAAAATACATTACCATATTTGGTATATATATGTAATAATCCAAAACTTATAATTGAAACATTGGGTTAAATTATATATATATATAATTCTAAAGAACTTATCTCAAAAGCAATAACAGTAAATCAATCTAGTTCTTAAGTAAAAGGAAACTTCACTAATTTCTTTACTTAAAAAGGAAACTTAATGATTTACCTTAGCTATAATATCTGATCTTTCTGGTGTTAAAACCTTTTGTTTAATATTAATTATTAAGTTATTGAATTTGTATATATTAAGAGCTAATTTCTATCTGTAGAATAAGATATAAAATGAACAGACTTATCATCAAAATAATGTTTCAATGCAGGTTGAACGAGGAATTCAGAGACCTGAGGTTACAAGATCTTCGACCATTAGCCACTCTAGGTGTGGGCGGTTTCGGAAGAGTCGAATTAGTTCAAATAGCCGGTGACAGCACGAGATCCTTCGCACTAAAACAAATGAAGAAAGCCCAAATTGTTGAGACACGACAGCAACAGCACATCATGTCAGAGAAAAGAATTATGGGCGAAGCTGATTGCGACTTCGTTGTGAAGCTATTCAAAACGTTCAAGGATAGGAAATATCTCTATATGCTAATGGAAGCCTGTCTTGGTGGCGAACTTTGGACTGTCCTAAGGGACAAAGGTCATTTCGATGATGGCACGACGCGATTTTACACCGCCTGTGTTGTAGAAGCGTTCGATTACCTTCACTCTAGGAACATTATCTATAGAGATCTTAAACCAGAAAATCTCTTACTTGACAGCCAAGGGTAAGGTAGTTTCTAGCATAAATTTAATGTACATAATGTGATAATTCTTTAATCACAATTTTGTATAATTCTGAAACAATATGTTAATAATTTTTTAGTATTATAAAATACATTGTATACTTTTAAGTTTTTTTTTATGCAGATCATTATAACACTATATCATTATTCTTGCATTATTCCCCAAATTTGCAAAGATATAATTAGAAGCTATATATTCACAAATACAATCTTTTATATTTTCTTTATTATATTACATTATATATGTTATATATTTTCCCACAAAATTATGAAAAAGGGATTGTATAATGTAGATTTATAACTCTAGGATTTTTATTATACAACAACATATAACTACATGAGTAACACCAAAAACAATCTTAAACGTTAATAATATTTTTCAGATACGTAAAACTCGTTGATTTTGGTTTTGCTAAACGTCTTGAGCATGGAAGAAAAACATGGACCTTCTGTGGTACACCTGAATACGTTGCACCGGAAGTTATCTTAAATAAGGGACACGACATCAGTGCTGATTATTGGTCTCTTGGTGTTCTGATGTTCGAACTTCTCACAGGAACACCACCATTCACTGGTGGTGATCCAATGAAAACTTATAATATTATTCTAAAAGGAATTGACGCTATTGAATTTCCTAGATCAATCACACGAAATGCGACTGCTTTGATCAAAAAGCTTTGCAGGTAATAACAAAACTCTAGTTTAATGAAGACTAATTTCACTAATTTTAATTTTAAAACTAACTCAATTTTGATAACTTTAATCGATTTAAATATATAAAAAGATACAAAAAAGATGATAAAAATAAACATATTAACGTACGGAAATTTTTATATAAATTGTAACCAAATAATCTAATTAACAGGTTGCATATTTTAATATTTAACTAAATTTACCTATTCGTTCTTTTAAAGGGACAATCCTGCAGAACGTCTTGGTTATCAGAAGGGTGGAATTAGCGAAATACAAAAACACAAGTGAGTGTACAAAATAACTATCGAATTAATTAAATTAATGCAATATAAAGAAAGAAGAATTATTTCTGAATAATTGTATTTTCGTACTTAGATGGTTCGATGGTTTTAACTGGGAAGGACTAAGAGCAAGAACACTTGAACCTCCAATTATGCCACGAGTTCAAAGTGCCATCGATACAACGAATTTCGACGAATATCCACCAGATTCAGATCCACCACCACCTGACGACATATCCGGTTGGGATAATGACTTCTAAGTGGTCTAATTATTTGTTTAAAGCAGCCGTTGCTACTGAGAAAAGGATACGTCGAAAAACTTCGACCCGTGTTTGAAGAATCGCAAGATAGTCGAAAAATCGGAGGAAAACGTGACTATCGGTATCTGCATTTATTCGACAAGCTAATACTATGTAATTCATAGATAATCGTCTAGTATAACATCAATCATCGAAAAATTGAATGCAAAAGTAAACGAAGCTGGCCTGTGATAAAGAAGTTAGGCCATCGAAGGTTAGGTTTTCAAAACCCTTCGAGTCTATTGCACGATCTATGGATCCGAACGACTATTAAGCAAAATGGCCGAAGGTCATAATTTCACCGTACTATCTAAAGTAGAATACAAATTTTCAAGACATCGCCTCGGAGATTATCGATGTGAATTGAATATGCATCCGATTTAGAGAAATCTTTTACACGCATGAACACACGTTGAAGATGAAATCAAATCTCAAATCGTAAATGTCGCATGCGTTGTATGGTCGGCTTGATCGTCTGCCGTTACACGCATCTCACACGCCAACTTAATTTGGTACGTGTTTATTTTACAAGCGTTGGAAAATGTTCTTTCACTATGACGATTTATTCGATGGAGTCTTGGATATTCTTTTGCTTGTTTTCTAATATCTTATCAACTCTTTGGAATCTCTGTTTGAAGTCTTTGGATGGTCTATTTTAACTCTGTGAATGATTTGTTTGAATTCTCGTGATTGTTTGTTTTAACTCTCATTTTGACACACTGTATTGTATTTTTAATAACTGGTATCCTCCCTTGCATTACGTCATCAACGCATTATCTTTCTGGCAGGAGGACAGTTATCTGGAGGTAGATGGTGATGTTTGATCAGCTCTGAAGCCCTTACAGGATTCGATTTAGTTACAGAAAACGTAAAACGACCGGTTCTCGTCGCGTGATTTTTTGAGAATTACAAGGTTTATGACAAGGTAATTTGCTACTGAAACGTATGAAATCGAAAGACATGAAATATCATATACGAAAAATATATACAAAAAAAGTTTAGCAATTAAGAGCTACTAACAAATCATGTTTCAATGAATATTGGCACTCAGATGGAAAAAACGCTACACCGAAAACTTCCAGAAATAACAATTCTTACTGTCCGAGTCGTAAACATTGTCTAACATTGACTTTGACAAATGTGCATTTATGAACAATAGGTTTAGAGGTTTTAACCTCTGACTGATCGAGTGCCTTGCATCTCGACACGCACGAATGCGTCAAGTGCCATACCTAACAAAGGTAAAAGTTGAATACGATGCGTGTATACAAAGTATCCACGCGAAATGTGCACGATGTACAGTCAGCTCAAATCGTAAGAGACATCTTGCCATCGAACTCGTAAAGTCGTGCACGAATTTCGCAGAATAAACCATGTCGGTCTCTTCTCGCGTCCGATTCATTGTTGTTTGATTTACTTTATAGTTTATTGTAATAATTCTATTTTAAATAATTACGCGAAATGTGACACCTGTAAATAATTGATTATAAATAAATATATATACTTAAAATCAAATGTATATCGATACTAAATAAAGTTTTATTAATGCTAATGCTGCGTAATTAATTACTGTGTTATCAATATATCAATTTAAAATGAAATTCCAAAATTAATTAAAAAAATTAGTTAAATAAATAAAACATAGAATATTAATATATCTGTTCCAAAATATAAATAATCCAATTTTTGAAACTGTATTACATGGAATTCCTTATTTCTACCAAAACATTTAGTAGAAAAAAAGCTTAATGTACCTCTATTGAGAACAAAAAGAATGGTACCATTACATCCGAATTAATATAAATCTAAATTTAGGTATTTAAAATAAATATTTAAATTCATCCAATATTTGAGTTAATATATTCAACTATCAATTAACATTATTACTATGTTCTTATCTTACTACAGTTGCTACAAAAATAACAATCTAGGAGTCATAAAATCTTATTTATGGATATAATATATACAGGTATTGTTCTTTAGATAATATTCCTTAAAGTATATTCTTAAAATATATTGATATGATAGTATTAAAGAAACATTAATATTATATATAATTAATAATTAATTTACACGCATATAAATAGGTTACAGAATATCATTCAACATTATATATAACCAATTTTCACAACTAATCTTCTGGTTATATTTATAAATAACTTCATTTTAATGTACATTATATTTCGATATATAAAAATTCTAAACAGAATTATACTTACATTGCATATTCATTGTCTACAGGCAATCACTCACCGTTAATTTTACATTACACAAAGAAACAACGCGCTTAAAATTGAAAACATGGCTACCATAATACCTCGACAGAGAAAATAAAACACGAAAAGTTCCTAGAAAAGCTTACGGTATAGTCTAATACACCTCGCATTGTATGTTTTCATTGAACAACATTTATTATTGAAATAATTAGCATTTTTTATTTATTGTTAATACTTTAAACTAAATTAAACTGAATACAACAAATAATGCTAACAATATCCTAATTGCATTGTACTAGATAGATAAAATAGTTTTCTTTTATTTATAAGATAAATATTTAAAATAAATATTTTCTAATCGTATCGATTTATATATATTAACATGAACATAATTTTATTTTTATCGTAGAATTACACATAAAATATTCTTAAGCAGTTGAAAGAGCCAACTTTGTATTACAATGTATTACATATGTATATAGCTTTAAATCTAATGCCTTCTGAAAGCAGAAGATGCATGTATACAACACGTGCGACTGAATCTACGGTAGTATATCTTAACTGTATTATTTGTTTCTTATATGGGTAGTTCTTTCTTTATATGTGATTTTTATTATACATATAAATACTCAATAAATAAATATTATTAAATATAATAATTGCAACCTTTGTTTTATAATATATACGAAAGTATGAGAATTCTGGCAAACATATTAACGTATACAATCAGTTAAATTAGTTTCCAACGTGCTACACACGCGGGCTTTTGTAATTTATAGATGTTATTTCTTAAAAATAAAATTTAAATATAAGGTAAGTGAGATGTCGATAAACATTATTAATTGTGTTAATCTTCCATTATTTTTAATAGTGCCAAAAACAAATGAATATACTTCAAATCTTTTAGAACTCTTATATACAGTATAATAATTTCTTATGTATTACAAGTTAATTTCTATTCTTTATAATTAATTATTTCATATAATTTAAGTTTTGCTTAATAATTAAAGATTAGTAATAATTAATTATCATTATGAGGAATATTTAATATCTTAATATCTTTTTCTTTTAGTTTACCTACATATTTATTTAATTTAAAAATAATTGGGTATTTCTATTATCAAGCATTTCATTTATCAAGAGCTCAATTTAATTATAAATGAATATGTTAAAATGTTGTTTAATAATATCGTACTAAATATAGATATAATATTATAATTAAAAAAGAAAGAATTTTTTCTAAATAACTTATGTGTTAGAACTTTATTAATATTTTTAAGTTTTAAGTTTCTTATCCACATTATTAAATTATTTAAACATTTTCTGGTATAAAAAATGATAGGAAAAGCTATGGTTAAAAATATAGAAATATTATATTAATAACTATTTAAATTATAAAAGAATTATCATAAATTCATATTAATTTTAATGGTACTTACGTACTAAATCTGATGTGTAATAAATTTATTTCATAGTATATTTAAGAAAAATGGATAAAGAAGACAAAGGCAAACAATTTAGCATAGGAAGAGGCAATATTCTTTTAAAACTTATGAAAGAAAAAGAGAAATCTGAAAATATAACTGTATCACAAACTACATTGGATACAAGTACTACTTCTAATATTCCTCCGTTAATTGAAATTTCATCAAGTTCTACAATAGGACTAGGAAGAGCTACTTTATTAAATAAATTAAAAGCAATAAAATCTACTACTGAAGTACCAGATCCTAAACCAATACAAATAGATGGACAAGGTAGAGGGTCATTACTTAGTAGACTTAAAGCTGTTAGGTATGTATTCAAAACTATACATTTATTCTAGAAAAACTAACTGTTACTATTATATAAAAAAATTAAATTTCTCTTAAAGCGACATATACATATTAAAATTTCTAAGCCTTATTATGCAAAATAATATATTAATTTAGAACATATTTAAAAATTGATATTTAATTTATTCAATGCTAATAGTTTCATCTTCCTAATAATAGTGAAACATCATTACCTAAATAAAATAATATATAAAAATATATACTTTCTAAATACTAGAATAGAATTTAAATAATTATATATGTTAATAAAATGTTCTAGACAGTAAACTATCATTGGTACCATAAAAAGAATATCGTATTTAATATATCATTTTGTTACATTAAGAGTCAATGCTTTAATGTAGTTCAATTATATAAATCTTTTTCTTAAGCAAAAAGTTGTATACTGTGTACTGTAGGAGTATATTACAAGAAATATCTTTCAATATTTGAATAACAGAACAAAAGAAAATGTTTTTATAGTTTGAGTGCAAAACCATCTGAACAACCAAGTATTTCTATACAATCTTCTAATGATGCTGGAGTATTAGGTAAATTATCTGATATTACAAAACAAGAAACTAAACAGTTATCTGAATTACCACATTCAACATCTCAACCAAAACATACACAAGGAACTGGGGGAAAGCCGTAAGTATTAATATATATGATAAAAAAATAAAATAAATCAGATTAGATAATACTAATGAATTTTCAGAATACAATTAAGTGGCAACTATATAAATCTCAAGGTAGATCCTAACAAAGGATTATTCAGTTATGAAATTAAATTTCATCCTGACATTGATTCCAGACCACTTCGTAGGAAACTTCTTAATCAACATTTACAATCACTTGGACGAACAAAAGTATTTGATGGTGCAATACTCTTTCTTCCAAAAAAATTGGAGGAAAATGTAAGTAGTGAAATAAAATTAAAAAAAACGGATGTACAAATTTATACAATATGCAATTTTTAGATAACTATTTTCGAATCTACACATCCTATGGATGGATCCACAGTCAAGTTAACATTAATATATAAAAAGCAGCAAGATATGTCCGGAAATATTCTATTTTTCAATGTTTTACTCGGACGTGTAATGCGCGCTCTTAGTTTAGTTCGCATAGGTCAACATAGTTTTAATCCAAAGGGAATACAATCTATACCGCAACATAAATTGGAAGTATGGCCAGGTTATGTCACAGCTATTAGCTCATATAATACTGGTTTGAAATTACGCATAGATGCACGTCACCGTGTTATACGTACAGAAACAGTACGTGATTTAATGTAAGAGCAATAAACAATTTTATTGAAAATTTTATATTGTAGGAATTTCATATTACTGTAAATATAATGATTCAGGGTTGCATTGGGTCGAAAACCACAGTTTAAAGCTGCTGTTGTAAGAGAATTAATTGGATTATCTGTCCTTACAAGATATAATAATAGGACTTACCGTATTGATGATATTGCATGGGATAAAAATCCAACACATATATTTGATAGAGGAACTGACAAAATATCTATAATAGATTACTATAAATATAATTGGAATCTAGATATAAAAGATAAAGAACAACCACTTTTAGTTAATTGCGCTAAAAAGAAATTATCTTCTGGTGAAGTGAGTAACTTTATTTTACTAAAAAGGTTGTTCAGATATAAAATATAAATGTTAATTATTTTTATTGTATAAATTTCAAATGCAGACACAAGAACAACTGATATTTTTAGTTCCTGAATTATGTTATGTAGCAAGTTTAAGTGATAGTATTCGTACAGATTTTAGAGTAATGAAGGATCTTGATGCATTGACTAAACTAACTCCTAATGCCCGACATAATGTAATTAGACATTTTATAGAAGAAGTAAAAAATAATGATGTACCAAGAGAAATATTAGCTGAATGGGGTTTAGAATTGGAGTCTGATATAGTAGAATTTTCAGGCAGAGTTCTTGATCATGAGACTATTTACTTTGGTAAGAATGTGAAGTTTCTACCTCCACCTGATAAGCCTGCAGAATGGAGTTCTGCAGTGTGTAGGAATACTCTATTGAGGGCTGTAAGTATTTTCATTTTTTACATGTTTAATACTTAATATTAATAATTATAATAAGACATTTTTAGGTGAATTTAAATTGCTGGTGTATTTTACATTGTCAAAAAGATACAAGATGTACACTTGAGTTTATCACTATGTTAAGAAAGGTTGGAAAAGTCATGGGTATTATTGTTAAAGAACCACAAGTAATTTGCTTAAGAGATGATAAAATTGAAACATATGTACAAACATTAAGAAATAATATTAAGGATATAGTTAATTTAATGGTCATTATATTTCCTACAAGCAGAACTGATAGATTTTCCGCAGTAAAAAGGTAAAGCACTTTATTTTAAAAACATTATTTTCTATTGAATTTATATTTATGTTTATTTTATTTTATATTGAAAATATATTCTTTAATATTAAGAGTATGCTGTGTAGAAATGCCTATACCATCCCAAGTAATCATGTCCAGGACAATTTCTCGTGGTGATAAATTAAAAAGCATAACAGAAAAAATTGCATTACAAATTAATTGTAAGCTGGGAGGAGCACTTTGGGCATTACCTATACCTATGGTATGATGCAAGTATTTATAAATTTAACTTTATGAAAAACATAAGTATTAATAAAATAGTAAATTTCACTATTTTAGGAAAATTGTATGATATGTGGAATAGATGTATATCATGCTGGCATTGGTAGTTCAATGAAATGTAGTGTTGCAGGATTTGTAGCAAGTTTAGATAAACTATTAACAAGTTGGTACAGTAAGGTTTGCCTGCAAGGCAGACATCAAGAATTAATAGATATGCTGCAAATGTGTTTCATTTCAGCAATAAAAGCTTACTACAAAGTAAGTAATATTTATTATTCACTGTGTATGTTCCAGTATACCATATCATTATTACATTATAACATTTATAAATACTTTATATTATTATTTTATATTATAGCGTAATAAACGTTACCCAGATCGTATTATCGTATATCGAGATGGCGTTGGTGATGGACAATTAGATACTGTTAGTAAATACGAAGTGAAACAACTATTAACAACACTTGAAACTATAGAACCCAGTTATCAACCAACATTAACTGTAATAGTAGTTCAAAAACGAATTAGTACACGGTTATTTGAAAAATTTGTAAGTTTTCAAAAGAAAAACACTATTGACAAATTATATCTTTTAATTACATACATATATGTATATATATTTAGAATACAGGACTAAGGAACCCTCCACCAGGGACAGTTGTGGATTCTTATATAACAAAACCTAATCTCTATGACTTCTTTTTAATTTCTCAGAATATACGTCAAGGTACAGTATCTCCAATTCATTATATTGTCATTTATGACAATAAAAATATGAATCCAGAGCATGTACAACGCCTCACATACAAGCTCTGTCATTTATATTATAATTGGTCTGGTACTATAAAAATTCCTGCTCCATGTCAATATGCACATAAACTTGTTTATCTTGTTGGTCAACATATACAACTAGAACCACATCAATCACTTTCAAATATGTTATATTACTTATAAGTTATTTTTATCTACGTGTAATTCATTTTGGTAATAAACTATAAATTAAAACTATATTATATAACGTAATATAAATTAAAGATAATTTGAACATATAAGAAACTATATTATGCAAGATTTTATATATTTTTATAAATTTAAAAATTTGATGTATTATTAAAATTTTCACAATCTAAAAATGTAATATAATTTTATTATAGATATAATAGTAATTCCTAATCTAGGTAATACAGATATAATAGGATACAAAGTTATATTTTTTTACAAGATATAATGAAATTGTCTTTATATTAATATATAAAAATATCACTATTAATGTACGCAGTAAATTTCTAACAAATTTTTCAATAAGTTACAAATTTATATGCATTTAATATTTTATGTCCTTTAAATTTAACTCAATTGTAAACAATAGTATTCAAGAATAATTTTGTCAAATATATGAATGAAATATTTAATAAACATTATAATATAAGATATATATATTTGTCAACCATTATGTTTAAAATTAAAACAAAGTTTATATTCCATAATACAAACAAATAAATATTTTATATTTTTGTTATAAATAGAATTATTATATTTAATTATTTCGATTTTATTTATTAATATCCTTTTGAATACATTGACTGTCATGAGTCTAATGTCTTGAATAATTATTGAATCACCATAAACGCGATATGAATCCTGAACAAAAAATTGTAGACTTGGATAAGTACGAACTCTGGACCTTATGTATAAATATCTAGTACTTCGCTGACTTCATAAAATTTGCACCTTATTAATCCTTAATCTATATATTATAGTAAAGTCACTGAAGTACACGAATAGTGTTTATTCTCATCCTTTGAGTTCACGTAAATTTAATCAATTTATATTTACTTTCCCGAATTGTTTAAGCATCACTTTTTATTAGAAACTATATTTTCTACTTCATCACTGTATTAAAAATGATTAGTATAGTTGATTAGTACAGGAAAATTTATTTATATGCTCATGTATGTACGAACGACCCTGCTGATGAGGATCCAATACCCAGAACGACGCGAGCGAAATGCGTGTATCCATAGTCGTCCACCTTGACTTGAAAGTACGCATACGTGTTCGTGTAAGCGCACGTCCCTATATTATGACGCTCTATGCCAGTGTGAGACATTAAAGAAAGCAATGGCGTAACACAAATTATAATGTTTGAAACCCATACCATCGTAACGTTACACATACTTTCCATTATATTAAAATTCGTAATAATCATTTATTGTACAATATATATATATTTAAATATATTGTTACCGATAAAATATTAAAGTTTTTATAAGGATAACTGTAAAATAATTTTTCAATTCACTACAAATTCACAAACTATCGTCATGAAGAATAAAAATAGATAAATATCCATTGATATAACTATAGCAAACCTAAATCATCAACAATTTACCTTTCTCAAAAAAATATAGTGCAACTTAAATGATTTCCGGAAGGATCCACCGCAATGCGGTGTTTAGTTGATACGGTAGTTACGCCACTGCAAAGGAGACAACCGCATGTGTACGTAAATACGTACGTACGTATGTGTATTTACGGTCGTGGCGTATCGCGTATCGAGTCTCCACCGTCGCCGCCATTCGAGCGGTTAGCGCCTGCGTACATCTTGTTTACAACTGCGGAGCTTACCATACACATGACCTTTACAAGATGGACATGAGCGCCTATTTAGTTGTCTAGGCGTGTGACGGAAAAAAGTTCAAGATACGTGCGTGTCGTTCGTGAACGTCGACGTGTACGGTACGAACCGCGGAATCGAGTGATCTTTAACTTGGTTATCAAAGAAAACAGTCAAAGCACACGTTCGTGATCACAAGTGACGCGGTATTTGTCGTTCGCACGCGGGCGGAAAGGGGAAGAGAGGGATGGTGGGTACGAAAGGAGACCCGAATTTTTCACCTCAAGCAGATGTGATTGTCGTAAACAAATTTCGCATGCGTACGATCAAGAGTTCGCGTTTAGGACACGTCGTGCACGTTGCTACAGTGTTGTTAACCACACCGTGAATTCCATTCGTGTGTTTCCGCGAAGTGCTCGATATATGTATAAGGGGTGTGGGAAGAGTGCGTTCTCGCATCGACTTGGAATGCTGCCGTGTTTTGATGTGCCTACTATTGCGCATGAAAAAAATTGTCCTGCCCTTGACAATAGCCTATTTACCCGAAGCAGGCCGCCTTTATACCGCGCTTACCAGTGATAAGAGGGGTTCAACCACCCACCTGCGTGTGCATCGCTTGTCCCTCTCTCTTTTTCTCTACCTCTCTACGTATTTCCTCTAAACGTAGTCGCAAACGAACGAGCGACCACAAGCGCGCGCGCGCGCACACTTTTGCGTGTTGTGTACACGTGAACACGCCCGCGTGTGTTTGTCTCTCTGTATCATCGTGTATACAAGCATTTCTTCATATCTGCCCGTGTGTGTATACCCGCCAACCATTGTGGTAACGCAATAAATTGTATTATTCGACGCGATAAACAGGTGCACGCATAGTTCTAGCCATGAAAAACACTTCTCGATACTTTTGAGTATTTCCTTGATCAAGACATTCACAAATGTGAAATATGTAAATGGTAGCAAATACTGTAGACCTCAGATCGCGTGCAATCCACCGCTCTGGGATACCACAAGAGCTACGAATCGTAGCGGGCGAAATTAGACGAAACCGCGTGACAGGTGGAATCCAAACCTACCAAGAATCACGATTGCAAAAAGTTGAAAACGTACACCCAGCTTCTGTGTCTTCTAAGGGATTCGTATGGAAAGGTTTTTATTTTTTCTTGCAAAATTAACCGTTTTCCAATTCTGTAACCTTGAAAAACGTGGTTAGTTCGTAATACACCTTTGTCCGAATTCATCCGAAAGAACGCTGCGACGCCCTTAGTACACATTGAGTGCACATGCACCATGGTGGCGTGTTATTGCTTATTTACCCCCGACACGTGCTTCCACTGTTAGCGTGCCTCGAGTACAACGATATCGACGACAACCTTTCCACGATAAAAGCAGGACGGCAGACACGTTGCGTAAAAAAGCAACAATACGACTGCGCGGATTTTCAAATACGTTTCTCGAATTTTTCTCATGTTCGTGAAAGTAACGTTATAAAATTCTTCTGATCGAGATATTTACGTCGTATTTTCTCAGTGAAAAATCGTTCCTAACGGAAGTGTGACCGTCGAATCGAACTGCTGCTTTGACAACGTGGGTGGGAACACGCATTCTACTACGATGAACTATTGGCATAGCGTGTTTAAGTATAAGATGCGCGTTATGAATTGATCAACTGTAATCGTTTGTGTACCATGTAAATGGTACAGCATAACGCGTCGCTAGAGGATCCGCAAAATTCTTCACAACAACGGCCTGTCCAATCGTCATTGCGACGATGTCTTCGAGCAGGAGTCTAGTCTCTCCCTCTGGAGGTCCTGTTGTTCTCTGTGGTCACGTGAAGAAGCTAAAGACGCAGAAGAAAAAATTCTTTGTGCTGCGTGGCGAGCCACCAGGATACCCCGCGTGTCTCGAATATTATGATAGCAAAAAGAAGTTTGAAAACAGGCAGCCGCCAAAGCGCAGCATCTTGTTGGACAGCTGCTTCAATATCAATAAACGCGAGGACACCAAACACAAACATGTTATCGCATTATATACGAAAGATGAATGCTTTTGCTTGATTCTGGAGAGCGAAAAGGAACGGGATGAATGGCTGAAAGCGATGCTTTTACTTCAGAGCGGAAATGTAGCTGATGGAGAGCAACCTCGGCCTATATTTGGTAATGCGCTATTACGGTTTGAATTAGAATTAGGTTGCATATTGAGAAATGTAAATTTCAAATTTCAAACATCCATTCAGTATTTACGAATATCGATATCGTTACATGGCGATGTTTTCAATTTGCTGTACAGTTAGTTGTTTACCTGTTTTTCCAAATGCGTCATTGTCTACAGTTCTACGCCAATGAGATCGACGATCAAAATAAGAAATATACTTTAACAAGAAGAAACGTTCATTTTAACGTTTCTTTGTCTTCCTTTAAATACGTTTTTAGTTCTTTCATGGTCAGATAATTTTATTAATTGCTTGTCAAAGTTTCAGGGAGTAATATAAATCCATTTTGAACTGTATGAGATAAAATATGTTTTTCTTTGTTTATAGGGACATATTCTAAGGGTTTATAAATGATTGTTGCAATTGTTATGATTACAGTTAATTTATTTCACAGTATTATGTTATATATTATTAATTATGGTGAAGTATAAATATAATATTTTATTTCAGAACATGTATGGCAAGTCACAATGCAGAAAAAAGGACTAGGTGAACGAAAGAATATACATGGTCCCTATAGGCTATGTTTAACTGATCGAACATTAAGCTTAGTAAAAATTGGGGCAAAGGATAATTCAGATTCTATAGAATTTCCTGTAAGCTCATTATCTTAATAGATGATATAGTCTGAGATTTATGAAAATAAATCCTTGTCGTATTTAAGAGAGACTAACTTGAAACCTTTGTTTCATAGTTAATTTGCATCAGGCGATGTGGGTATATGGATCGTATCTTCTATATGGAAGTTGGTCGTTCAGCAGTCACTGGTGGTGGTGAATTGTGGATGGAAGCTGAGGACAACAATATAGCACATAATATGCATGTTGCTATTATGAATTCTATGAGCAATTCTAGCGGTAGTAAAGATGATGTGGGACCACGTCAAAGAAAGCGTAGCTCATCTGCCACTGAGGCTAGCAAGCCAATTTTTGTGCTCCAACATCGACATACTGGACAAAAATTCCATAATTCACCATTGGGTAAGTCTTAATTTTAAGAAATTATATCTATTTCTGTTCAACACGATATCAGTTATGGTTTATTGCAATTTCTACAAAAACTGATTTCCAAAATATATTTTCAGTTGTGTAAATATCTTGACAATGTGTTTATAATATTTTGATGTTTTGGTTTTCTCTTCTACGCTAAACATTTTACACAGAAGCTCCTTTGTACAGAAATCATCCTACAAATTCCTTTCGCTTCCTTGTGTGAATTGTCCAAGACATTGATTTCTTTTTTTTACATCATACCATAACTGCACTACGTTATATGTCTTGAAATATCGGCTGAATCACAAAAATTGAAAACTCAGCTTTAGAATAACACAAATGGGTTGCGGGTATTACAGAGGAACACAGGACACACGAGGAGCAGGTGGATCCAGTTCAAGAACAGGAGCAATCTAATCAGACTCAGAGTACCTCTTCTTGCAATACAGTCACGGGTCTGTTTTCTGTCATTGTAGTTGTATGCTTTTTTTTCTCATTAGATGTGGGTATCAAAAGGTGTTAAACGCGATTATAAGTCAATACTCATAAATTTAACATCAAAGAATTTTTATCATATACTGCTCAGAGATTTTTGATTTTGAAAAAAGGTTAAGAGAAATGTAATCACTTGCTTCTAAGACATTTGTTCTACTAGATCCTATAATTTCTTATTTGAAAGAATATAGGAAAAGGATTGATCATATACGATAAAAAATTCCTCTACATCGTTATCGCGATTTATATGTCATGTCGCAGGCTATTCATTACATTTTAGATTTTGTGAAATATTTCGAATAAATAACTACACGATATTCGTGATAAACTATTAATTGACAAATTTTACAACGAAACGTATAAGGCTTTATTGATTACTGTGTTCAAAAGCTAGTGCCTAGTATTGCACAATATGTTTCAACATCATTCATACGACGGACATATATATATCAACGAGACCGAGTGGAACGAAAACAAATATGTTACGTGCTTTAAGGCAGAATTTGATTTTCTGAAAATTAGTGTAAACATTTATTCGTTTATGATCTTCTCGTAAATATCAATCGTTATTCTCATCGACAAAAGTCTCTTGATCAAGTCTCAGTTATTATCAGCAGTACGTCGATTAAATTTTTCTAAAAAGTATTCGGAAAAGGAAAAGTAGTTGTGCGACAGTGAGAGCTGTGTGGTTTGCAGTCGTTGCTGGTACCGGGGCTGGGACTGCTGGGATTGCCTCGACTAATACCAACTGTGCCACTACCACTAGACGTCGTCATTCGGTAGCGAGTCATCCCCATTCCGTCAATAATTCCCAATCCGTTCATGTTACAACAACAACTACAACAACCACCACCACTATTACCATCACTACGACCGCTACCGTGACCACCACAACCACAACCGCGACAATATCCCATCAGAGAACCTTGTCGCTGCCCTTAGCTGCCATTATCAATCAAATGCAATCATCTAAAAGATCAGTTTTACGCTGTATGTATTTTTGTTTCGTCATACGATAAATCAGCAAGAGATATTCTTTGTTTCTCTTTCAGTGTCTTTGCCTCGCTGTTTCCTGTTTCTTCTATTCCCCCCTTCTTTCTCAACTTTATCCCTTTCTATGGGAATATCAGTCCGCAAATAAACATGCTCGAATTCGGAACTACTTGCTGTTGCGTCATATATTATTTATGATCTCTCCGCGAGATCATTACATTGTGGATATGCAAGCTTCTACTCGCATGCGACCAATTGCACGATACTTCATAACGAAGTAACGCTTCCTTTTACGTTCCTTTCGTCGTGCCAAAACAGTCGATGGAATATTTTCTACAGCATTCAATTCTAATGATGTGTTTTCTTGTTTTCTTCTCCGCCACCATCGTTTCCTCTCTCCCTTCCTCCTTCCCTCCCTCCTACCCCCCCCCCTCCCTTCAAATTGCCAAATTTTCTCCCTTTAACTATCGTTTTCTTTTTTACGACCTCCTAAGTGTTGACAAATGTATATATATAATATATAGATATAATATAAAATGTATATGTATGTATATATATGTAAGTATATATATTTTGTCCAACTATCCCCATCATTTGGAAATATCTCTTTGATCACTGTTCATTGCTTGATTTAAAATATATGTTTTAATAAATAACAAATTGTATACCTGAATATGCGTAAATATTATACAGATCTATGGAATCATTTGACTATGCAAATGAACTAACCGCTGCTATGCTGGGAGGATGGATGCTTTTCGAATTTTGTTTCCCAAATTGAACGTTTCGCAACAACATATCTGACCAATTTGTTTCTAGGTACAAATGGGCGTGACAGATGCGACAGTTTACCGTCGAGGGCTCGTACCACCAGCGAGAGTCATCCAGCATCGATATTAAGTCATCCTAGGAGCTCGCATTTTGCGTCCCATGTGCTGAGACCGCACTCTATGTATGTAAAGGGAGTCTCCTACTCGCCACCAATCGCTTCGATGCCTATCAGTCCCGCTTCCGGTGCATGTTCCACGGACTCCGCGGGATCATCCCTTTCGATGGACGATGGTGGCGAAAATGTGTTGGAAGAGGGCACTGTCTCGAGATACGGACATTCTTTAACACCTGACGAACCTGTTATTCTGGAGGAGAATGGCGACGATTATGCCCCGTGGTCCACGTCGCATTCGCATCATAAATATTCGCCAAATTTCAAGTCGCATTCTCCTTCCCAGGTGGGTCGTCGGTAGAGCTGTGATACATTTTAAGTATAAAGTAAGATAGTTAATGAAAATTGACGAAGTTTATATCTTATTTAGTTAAAAGCAATACGTGTACCCATTTGCTGCTCTAGAATCTAATACCTTTTCTATAGGTGTATAACTTGCATAGATATCATCCACAATTATGAGTCACTTTTAAGTGATGATTAACTATTCTTAGCGCCTAAATTTATATTTTTGGTCATTCTTGGCACAGTTTAACAAGGTTTCGTTAGTTGATATGTTTTCTTGCGAATTTACGGTTATAAATAATTTCGCTTTAACAATGATTAAATTTCCAAAACTAGTTAAAAATACGTTTTACAAACGATGATAAAGTTATAACTTTCTAGGCACATTATTGATACTATGCATCTTATTTGTTTACAATACAAAACGAGATAAAGAATAAATTGATTCAATTAAAATAATAAGATTTAAGTATAGTTATAAAACACAAGATAATTTTTCATGAAGGTAGGGATTTTCTTATTAAAAATATGAACATTGATATTTATAAATCAAAAAATCAAGTGATAACCAGAAACTTGTATGAATCTTGGTTTTACTTGCAAACATAAGATTTTATTAGGTAAATAGATGATAACGTGACTAAACATTGAAGTTCATGTTGCATCATTATTGTGAAATGTATTGCATCATCTGATGAAGATAGCTATTAGACGAAATAATAACGCGCACAATTTTACTGTGTTTACAGCAAAGTTCCTATTTAGAAATGTGCAGCCCTTGTGGATCGAGTCCTGGCCGCAGTGGAGCCTACATGCAAATGAGTTCAGGTACAGGACATTCGCATTCACGGGGATCTTCCCTTGTAGAGGAATCAAACACTTTACCGGAAGGTTACGTACCTATGGCACCCGTTGGCAACAATGGATATGTCGATATGGATCTTTCGCATAATCACAATGGCCATTTTCTTGATGATCTGTCGCATGGTGGCAGTAGTTGTTCCGTTACTTCTGGTACACCTAGCACAGACTTACGATTTTCTGAGTATCATCTAGACAAGATAACGAGTTTCCTCCCTCCTGGAGAAGATTTGCAAGCAAGACCAGCAAGAGCTTACTCCATTGGGTCTCGGCCAGAACCCGTAAATAGGCATCGTAAAAATAGGTATGGAACATTCGTATTAATTGTATTAATGTAATGTATCAACGTCGAGGATTAAGAGGATTGTTTATTGTAAAAATGGGGGGCTAATACCTACCGAGTAATCATTTATTTATTCTCTTTTATTGTGCACAGATTGGATGTCACTCAGCAGGACGCTAGCAGAGTACGAGCATTCTCTGTAGGTAGTAGATCTAAGAGACCTGAGATTGGCAGGTTAGCGAATGTAGTTACTGCACCATTACCAGTTGGTTGTGAAAGCTCAAGCTCCAATAAGTCAAACTCGGCACCGTTGCTGTCGAGTTCTTGGGGGCACAATTCTGGTTGTTCTGTAACTTCTGAACGAATGGAAGATCTAATGGAATTGGATTTCACGAAACCTAGTATTTCTACAACCTTTAATTCACCGCCTTCATCTTACTCGCAGTCGCAATCTCAGTCGCATTCGTACTCTACTGCCACCGACACCAGTTCCTATGTTGATATGTCTCCTGGACAACCGCCCTCGTCGACCACTGCCCCGTACGTCGATATGAGCCGCATAAATAAGGTATTTTCCGATTGAAATTGATTTATTTGTAATATTTAATATTGCATGTATTAATGTGAAATGCATAAGGTTAATTATACTGGAAAACTAATTCCTTTTTCGTCAAATTATCTTTAACGCTACTATATTTATATTAATTCATGGTTGTTCAATTTTATGTGAAATTTCTTTCAGATTAACCGTAATAACAATAACAATACAATCACTGCCAATCAGAATCATAGTCACATTCATGTATCGTCCTCTGCTTCCATTCATAAACCCGTAATCACTACTTTGAAGCCGGTGGAAGAAGCAGAAGGATCATACATGAGAATGGATGGTGTAATGGAGGATTGGTCACAATCCGATACAAGTCCTAAGCAAATTTCATCACCCATGCAAGAAGAATGTGTACAGTCGAATGGGCCGCCAGGTAAAGAATTTGTTTTAACAATTTTCAAACGTACATGTATTAATTAATCATTTAATTTTATATTTGTATATATTTATATATGTTTAAAAATGTTTACATAATGTTTCTAAAAACAAAAGTCTACTTTGCATTATTTTAAGGATTTGTATTATTTTTTCCCTAAATAGACTACAAAATTGTTATTTTATGCTTAACACAAAATTAATAAGTAACAATTTTTAATATTTTGAATATTTTTTAAATACATATATTTTAATGCGATTTATATTTCAGTAATATTTAACTGTTATTGAATATTTAATACTAATATTGATGCATGATTTATGTTTCAGGAGCCACAAGAACAGCACCAGTCGATCTTCCACGGCGCCCACCTGCCGACTATGTTGATATGAATTTCAAACCAAGAACAAGTTTAGAACAAGACTACATAAATATGAACATGAGCAACCGAAACAATCGTAAAATAATAGCTACACGATCTGGTAGTCGCAAGGAAAAATCACGTTCGCAGCCAATCGCAATCCAAGCAGGAAATAAACCTATAAAAACGCCTAGTTTCTTACCTCTAAACGGAAGTCCGGAATCAGAAAGTTTAGCGAGTACTCCCGCGTCACCGCCGCGGGCAACTCCGACAGGTTCTTCAGCGACTATTTTCCCTTTTTCTCTAAACAGTCCTCAGTCACCTGAGAAATCATTCACTCATCAAAAGAGTACCGACGAATCGTCAGAGCTGAATATGAGCTCCACATGTAGTAACGATCGTACAATTATAGAAGCTACAAGTAGTAGAATTAGCATGGTAAATTCTATTCCTGTAACGGAGGCGAATAACACTTTGCCAAAATTAATTAACGATAAACCGTCTAGTTCTACAGGAAAAGATAATCAAGTTAACCGAGTGATATTGAACAACTCGTTAACCTCGCAAGATAATACGTTAAATGCTGTAACAAAAAAGTTTGCCGACTTAAATGTATCAAAGCCACGTTTGATTACCGCTTCCCCGAACACCAGTCCCACATTATCCGGCTTTAAGCCAACCATTGAAAAACAACCGCCGTCTCCAAAGTTGCAAGATGAGACGCCAACGCCTACACCTAGCACCATGCCAAGTCCATTAGAAAAGGAGAGTTTTGATAAAGTGCAAGCTGATGCGGAAATTTTGCACTACGCTAGTCTAGATCTTCCTGAAGTTGGTAACACAGCACCTATATCGCCAGCATCCCAAGAAGGCTTCAATTATGCTGAAATCGATTTCGCTAAACTTAAACAAAACTAAGAGGCCATCGTTAGCTATGCGAGTGATGGAATCAGTGTAATATGCGTGTGCGTCACGTATCGTGAAATGCTATTGACCTTTTTTGATCATATTGACGAGTATTAACAGGACAATCGATCGTTCTAACATTGGTCGAGCTAAATTGACGAAAAGGAGTTAAAATGATGGTGTTGGATGTAAAGTGTAAATAGTTAAATTTTGTTTCTTTGTTCCCAATATTTAAATCGAGATCATTTTATCCATCGTATACTTCTGAGTTCCGAATGTTGCTTTTTGTTGAGTACAGTAGCGATTATGGGGAATACTGTTATAAATTGATACGACCTTTCTAGTTCGGGAACGGAATGTATTTGCATGTTGCTTTCTGATGTTCTGCGACCTTTGAAATGTCAAGTTGTTTTCTTTATTTTTCCTTTCTCTTTTTATACAAATTGTTTTCTCGGAGAGGAATATTGATATTAAGTACGAAGTTAAAATTTTATCTTTTTTTATTTGCTCTGCGAGCGAATGTTGTAAGAAGTATTACCTTGTATGTAAAAATACGAGACATGTTTTCAATTCGAGAAAAGGAATAGTATTTATCGGTTATTTTAAATCTATTTTTAGGTGTTACAGCGATTAACTTAATGTTATTACTAATCTTGTTAATTTTTGTGAATTTGATTGCAGTCGTTTAACAATGTGCAACAAAAATATGAATAATGAATGCGTGCAAATAAATATGGAATTGTCTCCTTGGTACCAGGGACGAGTTGTTGCTTGCCAATGTTGGATCGATGCAAAATTGCAAGAACTTGTAATTCAGACAAGTGTACGCTGTTTACATTGAACATACATATACGTATTATCACGCTTTTTCGTATAAACTATAAATTTACGAAATACTGTTTCACGCAATTTGTTCACACCCTTGTACATTCAAGTATGAGTGTGCGCGCGCGCGTACTACATGTTCATTCAGGCATATACACATATACATACGCATTTACAGGGTATTCTGTAAAAGATGGTAAAACTGGAAAAAGAGATGATTGGTTGTGTAAAAATAAATTAAAGACCAGTCTTAACAAGACATTGTTACTGAAAATTAGAAAAGAAAGGATGTTTCTTAACATTACCGACGTTTATGAGTTCAATTTTAATAACATACTTCTCCTCGCATAAAGTTTAAGAATAGTTTGGACATAAATTATATCATATCGCGTATATACATACGCATTGTCTAAATAATGCTATAAATATATACGTATGTGAAGATATATGTATGTATATATATACATTCACATATGTATATAATTACGTGTGTGTATGTATGTATGTATGTATATATATATTATGTTATATAATACGTATATCAGTAATGACTAAAGCAGTGTATATTGCTGTTCTTCATTATGCGTTTCTTGCACGTGTGTATATGTATATATGGGTACATATACACTCGTACGTACACACACACACACACACACACACACACACAAATATATATATATCTATAAATTAATTCCTTCGAATGCTTTTCTGAAGATTTTCAGATTTAAAAAATGACATGTTGATTGTATTATTGTATAATAATGTTGTTGTAACATGTACATTGTTCGATTTAAGATTATTATTTGACTGACACTAGTTGAAGTAAGTTTTTATTTAAAAAAAAAAAAAAAAAAAAAAAAAAAAAAAAAAAAAAAAACGAGATCTTTTTTTGTTGCAGATTAACAAGATGTCCGTCCAGTTGAAATAGATCGCGTTATAACTTTTTAGTTTCCTGGTAAAAGGAGTTCTGTTTGATTTAAGAATTAACATGTAAATATAGACTCTTTTGCAAATTACGAACTTGAGAATTTTATTGTTTTATAATCGTCGATCGATTTTCATTTTTCTTTCTTTTTTCTCTTTTCTTTTTTTCTTTTTTTATGAAAAAAATGGAAGACTCGAATGTTCATCAGAAGAATAGGGAAATCGAAGCACGAGTTTAACTTTATTTATGAACACACTATTACAAGATAATACATTCGTATAAGAAATTTTTATTTTTGTATTAAGAAACAGTATTTATTTTTAGTTAGAGGAGCTTACATTTTTTTGTCAAAGAAATACATTTGTCAGTTAATGATTTAAGTATCCAATTATGTATGGTTTGTAGTATTATATCTAAATAAGAACGATAATTTTAGAAGTATTATATGTAATTATCTCATAGGCTATCTTTTACAATGGGATATTTCGAATACTTATTTTATTTATTTAATTTCTTCGGTTAATGTTAATTAGTTCGTCGAGCTTCATTTTAATAACTAAATAAGTTCATTGGCAAAACTTGCAAATCATAAATGACATATATGATCATATTTAATGTGTACATCTTTAATTTTCTTTTTTACATCCATTTATTTTTAATATTTTCAATATTGATTTAAAAGAAAAACTTACCAACCAAATTTAGTGTTTCTATATCTACCCTTTTTTTTACTTCAAAAAGTATTGTGTTAGCTGCTGCTAAAATTGGGGAAATATTAATTAATTCCATAATGTGTAGATGTACATTATAAAAAAAAATGTATAAATTGAGAAAAGTAATGTTGGCTTAAATGTACATATAAAATTTAAATATAATATCTAATAATAAGTATTTTACTGATACATCAAATATTTATTTTAATAACATAATTTAGTACTACCTGTTTAGAAAATCGATTACCGTTTTTCCTTTATAATATGCCATAAAAGAAACCTCCATTGTTACAAAAGTTCTAGTTCTGCTATTATAATTGTAGAAATTATATTAGCACACTTCAAGTTTTAGGTAAAAGTAATCGTTAATGAACATTAAATTCAAAAAAGTCATTGTTCATTTTCAGACATTCATATTTTTATTTGCCACTAACATTCGTCTCACGTAAGTTGAAATTTTATAATTAAATAATAACGACTTTCATGAAACCATAAAAAATTTATTTAATTTATTATATTTATAAATTTATTATTATTAAATGCAGATGATCCAAAACATTATTGCGAATGTCAAAAAGTAATGAAAATACGCTACGTTCAAGGTATCACGATATATCTTGTTAGTTGAATGCTACTGATTTTGTATAAAATTTATGGCCTTTAGTTTCCCTGACGTTGAACTTATTTCCTAGGAAATAGATAATAAAACGAAAATAAGAATCGCAAACCTTACATCGAACTTACAAAATCATCGATTATTAAGCATCAAACAAACTTATCTTCGCTTTTGGTACGATCACCGAATTAAAAATTTGAAAAATAGGTCGAATAACAGTTTACCTCTCGCTCGTCGTGCAACGCCATCTAGAACGTGTCTTGATTTATCGTCGGTGGTGCTAGACAAAGGCCACACGATTCGAGCATCCACGCCAAACACGTGCAATGTTGTTGCAAACAGGGAGCGAGCAAGGAAAGTCACGATAAACCTTGCTGTTCAAAGGCAAACACGATTTCACCGTGAATATGGAGCGGATTACGTGCCAGCAGGACTGAAAGGGGGATGAGCGTGCGTGTTTACAGAAACTGTTAGGATTCTATGCGTTTGAAGTAGCCTCCCTACGGCGTTTCCCTTATTCCCGCCAAATTGGCCCGTCCTCACCGTCACGGACGCGTCAAGGTACTTAACTGCAGGTAAACATACCCTAAATCATGAACCAGGGCGAAGGACGGGAAATGGGTCCGACCTTACTCGTAAAATTGCACCGTATCGCGAGTACCTATTGTTGTGCCCTTGTATAGACTGCTCGCTTCTGTACGAGCACGTCCATTGTACCGTTCTCACTGTGCTCTTGTTATTACGGCACAGGTATGCCAATCAATGCACCCTAAATGCTTCCTAATCGCGAGTAGCCGGCAGAAATTTTTCCTCCTTCCTTCTGTGACGTTTCCACCATTGCCGTTTAATTGGCACGCCTGCGCAGTAGACGCAGCAGTCTCTTCTCTGGATTGGCGTATGGAGAGACAGAGATGCATAATCTGTTGTGACAGATGATTGGTAGGTTTGCTTTGACGCTTATTAGGCTAGGGATAAAGTCGCTCGTGTATCGAATAATTTTGCACGTTTAATGCTGCAACGTATATATGTATTTACGTACATGGAAATAATTAAGTGCGACACGTTGCAGCTGATAATTGTTGGTTAGGAAAAATTGAATTTTATCGAAGAATAGAAAGAGGAATTAAATTATTGGAATTATTATTTATGGAGAATTTTATGGTATAGTGTATTGCTTTTTTAAATCACAATTTCTTTGCTTCTTTTTAATTGGTGTTTGAGGATTCCAATCTTGCTTCTATCGATGTTCTTGGAAAACCTCTTGCTAATCTTAAGATGGTTGATTTACTGCAATTAACCATTCTAAACAATGTTCTGGAATATAATTAGATTACATTTAAAACTTGTATAAGAGTTCTTAATTATACAACGTTGGGAATTTTTTTTTTGTTATTTAATTAGATCTTTTTAAACTGTCTTTTATAGTCAATTATGAAGATTTTGAAGACACGTTTTTGGATAATTTGATATAAGATTTTGTTTAATTTTCAGAATCATAGGGGAATAAATTTTTATTTGGAGAATTGAATTTCATTGTCAAAGAAAATAATTATTAATAAATTTTGTTTTTTCTTAACTTTTCTTCTTGTTTCTTAATTCCTTTTTTTTTTATTGCTGTCCCTGAATTTTTGTTTGGATGAATTGCACAGATCAATTGACATTCAAATTGTCACAGACTTAAAAAAAAAAATGGTAATTCAAGAAAATCGTATATTTTTATCAGAGTTTAGAAAATAGATTTGGCGAATTTATTTGTGTTGATTTCCAATACATAAATTGTCGAATACACCAAAAAAAAGAGAATATGTAAAATTTTTAAAAAATTGAGAATAATCATTCCCCAAATTTTCAAGAATTTTTCACTTTTTTCCTAAGACATTTATGATAATAACATATTAACTCCAACATTATTCATTCAAAGTCTAATTATCTCTATTTCTCCTGTGGTCTATAAAAAGCTAGATCATAAATAGACATAAAAAATCGCAAAACTCGAAACCCTTGGAACTCAAAATATTAAAATTTTCCTTCTATTTCTAAAATCCATCCACTTATATCAGTAATCGAAACTATAGCAAATTTTTATTTGGACAATCAATACATATGCACACTATAATTACATAATCATTATACTATAACTAAGTATAATGAAAACATGCACGAAGAAGCGAAAAAGTATCGAAATTTAGCTAAATGGCTATTTACTTAGGTTTCGAGAGTTTTAAGTTAAGAAAATAAGAAAAAATATTTTACTTTTCGAGTTTCGAAGATTTTCTAATGGGATAGGACTACTATTAACCCTTTGCACTCGATGATTTTCTCCTTACATAAAAATAGTAATTCGAAGACTTTCTGTTATAAAGACTTTCTGTCAAGGATATTTTTAAAATGGCAAATAAGAAATCGGATGCAAATTAAGACGTAGAATTATTTTACTTCGACATTGCACGCATCGTTAGGTAATTTTGAATTTGATATATTAATTAACATCGATCTTTAGAATCTAATTAAATGGTGACTGAGAGGTGCCTCTTGAGTGCAAAGGGTTAACATATTTACATTCATCCTAAGTTATTTTTATCATCCAAGCAAGCATCGTGCTTGTACATATACTTCCGAATAAGATTTCTGGAAGATTTCCTGAAATTCGATTGGTAGAAGATGAAAGAGCAAACTCGTTACACTTTCGTCCACGTTTTATTGTTTCAGGACTCGGAGCAATCGGTGCAACGACGCCCGTTTACGAGAACACGTTACTGCCCCCAAATGTGGACAAGCTGATTGCCGCCGAGTTGATTAAGGAGCGTCGGTTTTACGAGGGTTTCGCTGACATGTCAACCCCCGAACTTTCGCTGCGCATGTACGAGACGCGTGGGTGGAGCTCGAGTAGGCGTCGCGACGCCGGTGGCCGGGCTTCCATAGGAACCTACACGAGGGGAGGAAAGATCGATGCAGATATTTTCAAGGAGAAACGCTACCATTGCTGCCAGCTTCCATCTTCTGCTCGTGATACGAGGCATCCGAATTTTCGGCATTCTTGCATGAGGGATTTAACCCTTTGCACTCGAGAGGCGACTCTCGGTCGCCATTTAATCAGATTCTAAAGATCGTTGTTAATTAATATTTCGAATTTAAAATTTCCCAACGACGCGTGAAATATCGAGGTAAAATAATTCTACGTTTTACAATTAATTTGCACTTCTTATTTAACGTTTTGAAAATATCGTCGACATTATGGCAGAAAGTGTCTTCGAATTACTATGATTCTAGAACGAAAAGATCGCCGAGTAGCAAAGGGTTAATTTTGTATCGAATAATTACTATAATAATGAATAATTGGAGAGAAGTAATTTTCTCGTTGGTACGAGGTATATACTTTAATAATAGTAAATGATGATAAATAGCACTATTGAGAATAGTATTTAATATTACTAGTGATTTCACTATTGATGATAGTATTAATAGTAGTATTAGTAAGTAGTGAATATGTTGCATGAGGGATTTAATTTTGCATCGAGTAATTACTATAATAATGAATAATTAGAGAGAAGTAATTTTCTCGTTGATACGAGATCTATACTTTTGATGATAGTAAATGGTGATAAATAGCATTATTAAGCTTTTGACTGCCACGCCGAAATCACGTTTCTCTCAGGACGCCATGGAAGTGCATCGCTAGATGTAAGATTTGTTCTAATATGTTTTTGATGTTCTAATAAAAATTTTTAATTGTTCAATGGGGCACTTTTTATTTCAAAGTATCTTCTAATTAACTGTTATATTCAAAATGTATTAATTGTTAAGTTTCATTCAATGTAGTTCAATGTAGGTCAATGTAGTTCAAGCGCTTCGGTCACCAATGACCACCATAATGTCACAGGAGAAACCGTGGCCAGTCATATATGACCAATGTGGTAGTCAAAGTGTTAATAATAGTATTTAATATTATTAGTGATTTCGCTATTAATAATAATATTAATAGTAGTATTAGTAAGTAGTGAATATGTTGCATGAGGGATTTAATTTTGTATCGAGTAATTACTATAACAGTGAATAATTGGAGAGAAGTAATTTTCTCGTTGATACGAGGTGGATACTTTTGATGATTGTAAATTGTGATAAATAGCACTATTAATAATAGTATTCAATATTACTAGTGATTTCACTATTGTTGATAGTATTAATAGTATTACTAATTGCAAGTAGTGAATATGTTAGTATTAATAGGAGGTAATAGCAAGTTATGAGGAAACTATATTGGATTGGATTGGAGATAGACATAAATTTAAACGTTGAAAAGAAATGTTTAACATATTTATGACAAATGAATGAAATAAAAATTTTAAGATAAGTGCATTCCAAATCACCATCAATAACAGCAATCAATATATAATTCAATATACCTAAATATCGAATAATATAATCTGAAAACAACATTGAATTGAGAATTGAAAACTCTATGGGTACTGATAGAAAAGCCATAATACAATGATGAGCAAATAAAAAGAATTTCAAGAAGGCAGATATCAAAATCCATCTTCAAAATACAACGCTACCAAAATATTCAAGTCACGTGATATTAAAACAACGCTAAGAACTCTCAATTACCTCCTAGGATGTCAAAAGAGGAATAAAATAAAATGAAAAATCGAAATTTATTATTAAAATACGGAGCTATTCGATATACAAATCACGTGATATTAAAACAACTTCAACAACTCTCAATTACCTCCTAGGATGTCAAAAGAGGAATAAAATAAAATGAAAAATCGAAATTTATTATTAAAATACAGGACAACCCAATATTCAAGTCACGTGGTATTAAAACAACGCAAAGAACTCTTAATTATCTTTTAGGATGTCAAGAAAAGAATAAAATAAAGAGAAAAATCGAAATTTATTATTAAAATACGGAGCTACCCAATATGCAAATTACGTGATATTAAAACAACACTAAGAACTCTCAATTAGATATTATGATATGAAGAACAAAATAAAATAAAATGAAAAACCGAAATTTATTATTAAAATACAGGACTACTCAATATTCAAGTCACGTGATATTAAGACAACGCTAAGAACCCTCAATTACATGTTAGAATATCAAGAAAAAAATAAAATAAAACGAAAAATCGAAATTTATTATTAAAATACGGAGCTATCCGATGTACAAATCACGTGATATTAAAATAACTTCAACAACTCTCAATTACCTCCTAGGATGTCAAAAGAGGAATAAAATAAAACGAAAAATCGAAATTTATTATTAAAATACAGGACTACCCAATATTCAAGTCACGTGATATTAAAACAACGCTAAGAACCCTCAATTACCTCCTAGGATGTCAAAAGAGGAATAAAATAAAACGAAAAATCGAAATTTATTGTTAAAATACAGGACTACCCAATATTCAAGTCACGTGATATTAAAACAACGCTAAGAACCCTCAATTACCTCCTAGGATGTCAAAAGAGGAATAAAATAAAATGAAAAATCGAAATTTATTATTAAAATACAGAGTTACCCAATACTTCAAGTCAAATACTATTGAAACAACGTCCAACAACACCCTCAACAACACTCTCATCTACCTTCCACACTCTTCCCTTCCCTCAAAGCATCAAAAAAGAAACCTATCATAATCCATTATTAACATACGAAGCTACCCAAATACTCCAAGTCACATCGAAACAACATTCAACACGAAGAACTCCCAACTACCTCCCACCTTTTCCAAAAAAAAAATGAAATCCAGCTTCACTCGTGTGCAATTACTCCACACTCGTTTCCCAACTATCCCCTTTCGTCGCTCCATTGAACGAGTATCCGAGAAACATCGACGTGTTGGAGCGTGAATCAAAGGCAGGACCACCGGGATCGGAATTTTCCTACTGGCTGGAAAGGTCGAGGCTCCGCCAACGGCTTGGACGCATAGGTAAATCGACTTGGAGCGAGAGTTGCGCGCGTGTAGGTCGCGTGTTCACCGGTAAACGAGAAGGGGTGCAGGGCCTCGGGGGTCGGAGGCCAGGGGTTGAAGCCATTACCGTCACAAAGCTACCACCAGATTGCCGTCGGGGCTTACGTTGTCTCTCCTCGTCTCTCCCATCCGTATTGCCCTCCTTCTCCGTCGGTTCGTTCGTATTCATGATTTAAATTCAATTGCCTTTTATCTGCCATCCTGGGCCCCGTAGTCGTTGATGATGGAGTCGCTGAGATCAGAGAATCCGGTGTGCCTCTCTTGTCTTTTCTTCCTTCAGCCACGGTATTTTCCTCTCCTCGCCTCTCAGCCTTCCTGCTGTCCTCTTCTGAACCATCAAACTCTTCTGCGATTTTTCCGAGCATATTTCGCGCTTGCTGATGCCATTTTGATCCAGTCTTCTTAGTTTTGGGTCAGCTGCCTTTTCCTTCATTCCAAATTTACGAATTAAAAGGCTTTTACAGGAGACGATTGGATTTTAGGAAATTCAGAATTCCAAGTGTTATCGATTAAAAGATTAGTGTGGTATTTCCGAATTTCAAGGCTTTTGCAGGAGACGATTGGATTCTAGGAAATTCAGAATTCCAAGTGTTAGAGTGTTTTTTCCTAGGTTCGATTAAAAGATTAGTGTGGTATTTCCGAATTTCAAGGCTTTTGCAGGAGACGATTGGATTCTAGGAAATTCAGAATTCCAAGTGTTAGAGTGTCTTTTCCTAGGTTCGATTAAAAGATTAGTGTGGTATTTCCGAATTTCAAGGCTTTTGCAGGAGACGATTGGATTCTAGGAAATTCAGAATTCCAAGTGTTAGAGTGTCTTTTCCTAGGTTCGATTAAACGATTAGTGTGGTACTTCAGAATTTCAAGGCTTTTGCAGGAGACGATTGGATTCTAGGAAATTCAGAATTCTAAGTGTCAGAGTGTCTTCTTCCAGGTTTGATTGAAAGATTAGTGTGGTATTTCGAAATTTCAACGCTTTTGCAGGAGACGATTGGATTTCAGGAAATTCAGAATTCCAAATGTTAGAATGTCTTTTTCTAGGTTCGATTGAAAGATTAGTTTGATATCTCCGAATTTCAAGGCTTTTGCAGGAGACGATTGGACTCTAGGAAATTCAGAATTCTAGGTGTCAGAGTGTCTTCTTCCAGGTTCGATTGAAAGATTAGTGTGGTATAGTATGGATATTAGGTAGATGAGACTCAGAGATCTGAGAACTTTAGAGCTTTGCATCAGCTGATAGTCAAAATTAAGGATTCAAGTGTGAGTGTTGGTTTTATATATGTAAATACGAATGACAATAAACAGAAAAACAAACACGAAAACAACTCAAGTTGTCTAATCATTATATCTCCCAAATAGTTTAACAATTTTCGTTATTTAAATATTTTTATCTAAGTATACTAATGTGTTGACTGTTAAAAAACGTAGAAGATATTGGTGTCCATTTTTATCCACACATATATTACACGTTATTGTACGTTAAAAGAGCTGATGACAATTAATTCTTTGCACTCGACGATTTTTTCGTTACAGAAAAATAGTAATTCGAAGACTGTTTACCATGAAGTCGACGATATTTTTAAAACAGTAAATAATACATCGTATGCAAATTAAGACGTAGAATTGTTTTACTTCGATATTCCACGCATCGTTTGGAAATTTTAAATTCAATATATTAATTAATATCGATCTCTAGAATCTGATTAAATGGTGACTGAGAGCCACCTCTCGAGTGCAACGGGTTAAGTTTTATTGCAATTTTTTTCTTTTTTAATTCATCTAAAAAATCGTCGAAAAATGTATAATAGAAGTCGGGTACCCAAAAAACTGTTTATATAATTTATAGCTTTAAAATACAATTTACAGTTTATAGTTTAGAGCTTTAAAAGTACTGTTTCCTTTTACCACTTCACACCTGTGTGATGTCGGATTTTCGCAAATATTCGCGATTAAAAGTAAATTTCAAAATAAACCTTAAATATCAAATATCTTAAAGACAGTATATAAACGCTATAAATGGGGAAATGCGTTATGGGATAAAGTTTGGCAGAAATTCTTTTTCTAAGTTTGGTTAGCAAAGGTGTGCATCAGATTGATGAGATCATCTTTGATTTGACAGATTGAGAATCGTCAGAATTCATCTGAAGGTGATTCAAAATCCAGTTCTTTGTCATTAATTGACATTTACAAGAATAAATACGTCAATTATTTTTATGATAAATAATTGGGAATTGACAGAATTCAGCTCGAATTCTGTTCTGTCATCGTTTCAGCGACAAGGCAGGGGTTCTTGTTCCCGACATGGTGGGACAAGCCAGCACAGTAGTTGCTCCCTGACTTGGAGATCTCCATAGGATCGAAATCCGTCAATTTCTCGAAGGGTACCGTCGGACGGGTATTATGACGGCACTAAACAGATTCGTCAACGCCACGCGACCGTGTCCCTGAGTCCAGGGCCAGGAGGAGCTGTTCCCGAGGTCCTTGGACAAACCATGTCATCCCTTCGAGTATCTCTGCTGTTCGCGTGCCGTGCATTCTTCACGGGAAACGACAGGAATGGCCGACCTTCTGCCGTGCACTTGCTCCAGACTGTAGGAGAATCCACAGATCTTAGGGATTCGATCGTAACTCATGGAGAAGTTCTTATGGAGAATGTGAATCCGATGAGTACGAAAAGGAGAGCTTTGTTATTTATATGTGATATTGTAGAACACTATTTTAGGAAACGAGAGTTGGAAATTTGGACGTAGAGGAAACTGATTGCGAGTACTTTTGCGATGACCATCTTAGTAATGCACAGGGTGTTTCGATTGGAATGGACAATAACATTTGACACGTGATACTGTAAAACATAATCTTAGGTAATGAGAGTTGGAGATTTCAACGTAGAATAGTTGTACATAAAATTGATTGTGAGTATTTTTGCGACGATCATCTTAGTAATGTACAGGGTGTTCCGTTTCGAATGCACTATGACGTTTGACACGTGATATGTAGAACATAATCTTACGTAATGAGAGTTGAAGATTTCAACGTAGAATAGTTGTAAATAAAATTGATTGTGAGTACTTTTGCGACGATCATCTTAGTAATGTACAGGGTGTTTCGTTTCGAATGCACTATGACGTTTGACACGTGATATGTAGAACATAATCTTACGTAATGAGAGTTGAAGATTTCAACGTAGAATAGTTGTACATAAAACTGATTGTGAGTATTTTTGCGACGATCATCTTAGTAATGTATAGGGTGTTTCCTTTCGAATGCACTATGCCGTTTGACACGTGATATGTAGAACATGATCTTAGGTAATGAGAGTTGTAGATTTAGACGTAGTGTAGTTGTAGAGAAAACTAATTGCGAGTATTTTTGTAAGGATCATTTTTGTAATGTATAAGGTGTTTCGTTTGGAATGGATCATGACGTTTGACACGTGATATTGTAAAACATGATCTTAGAAAATGAGAGTTGGAGATTTGGACATAGAGTAGTTGTAGACAAATCTGATTGCGAGTATTTCTGTGACGATCATCTTTATAATATACAGAGTGTCTCGTTTGAAATAGACTATGTGATTATTTTTAATATTCGTAATGGAAAGAATTTCGATTATGGAATTATTGTAGGATTATCATGGGTGATTTTATGTTAAAGGGAGTTATGGAATATTAAAAAATTGGGATTTTAATTTAAATGGTATTGATAATTTAAAGGATACAAGAACGTTTTTGCAAAATCTCTTTTATAGGCTCTTTAAAGTTATCGGTATTTGTTCGTGAATAAATATAGTTTAGTAATTCGAATTATGTGTACTACCCTGTATGTTTCATATAAAGAAGGAATATCTCTCGTCGTCCTAGACGAATCAGAGGAAAATTCTATTCCTTAACAATCTTTTAATTATTTACCTCATTATGAGACTAGAAACAGACAACTTATAATATAAAATATCAAAAAATAAAGAAGGAAACTTTCTGTTGAGGTATCCTTATATTATTTTCATTTTTCAATGGAAAACTCGATCTGTCATTATTGTAAATAAATAAATTAAAAAAGATAAAGTTTCTACAGGAATATTACTATTATTTAATTAGTAATAAATCAATTATTAATAATTTAATATTATTATATTACTATGTTATTTAGTCAATGATCAATTTAAAGAAAGAACTACTTACTTCCATAATTACCAATTATTAAAAAGAGATAGCAAGAATATTCATAAATTCCAATCACTATAGACATAATATAATTCCACAATCTTAATCCCATTATCCATTCAAGTATATAGTTAAACCAGTTAATTTAATTTCTTAAAATAAAATTACTTATTCCACAATTACCATTTATCAAAAATTGTAATTGTTTCTCTTGTACACATCATTGATGCAGCCTCTGAACAAACTATCCTAACATCAGACCAAAATACTTCCAGCTCAGACCCCAACGTATAGCAGCATATAAGCATCTTCAACCCCACCAAATTTCCTTTTACGCGAGCCAGAGAAACATCCCAGACAATGTAACTCTCGCCACCATGCTGCAAGAGCTAGTTGCAATTCGAGTCGAACACACGCCGTGGCAGTAAGGAAATAAAAGCAGGGCCGACTGCCAGCACGGCCTTGGGGCCACGCGCCTAGGAAGGTGTTTTATGGGCCCTATAATGGGGCCCGGAATACCCATTCCGTTTCTTTATGCTCTGGTACCCTCGCCTCTCTCCCCACTCCGCTGTCCGCTATCTCCGTCGCGCCCTCTATGCGGTGGCTCGTCCCGTTTCGACTTTCTCGGCGCTGGGATCGTCGCAGTAAACCGGACAACGAGGCAGAGAAAGAGTGGATAATAGCGGAGGAAAAGGGCGAGGGAGATGAGTAGCTAGGGGCACGCAGCCTGGAAACTTTCATATTTACGAGGTCATCGCGTTTACGATGGTATAATTCCTGTTTGCGAGATTACTTATTTTCATTAAAACGGTTGCCGGTGGGTGGCTTCTTGGCCGGGCCAATAGGGACCCAAGGTCGTGCAAACCGGAAAGGTAGCGAGCAACGAGTATACCGTTGCCTTGCTTTACGGGGTTCCGCTCATGCACCCTAATGACGCAGCGTGTCTTCGTTTTGGCGGAGACCTGTTGGGGAGCGTGCTGAATGACACCGTTTGTGATCCTGAATTTTGATATCGAGTGATTTTTCGATGGAATTCGTATTCCTTTGGTGAATATATTTTAAGCATTCTGATATTGCTTAAGATGTATATATATTCGCTGTCGAAGAGCGGGTTCAGTAGGTTCAGAGGTTCGTGACTCTGCATTTTGATATGAGATGATTTCTGAAGGTTTTCATTATGGTTTTTGGACAGAATTCTTTCTTTTTCTTTTATAGTTAATATATTTTAAGTACTCTAATATTTTTTGAGATATGTACATATATACATTTTTTAAGATACATATTTAGATAAGATATATATTCTCTATTGGGGGGCATCTTGGATGGGCCTAGGTGTTCGTGATCCTGAATTTTAATATAAAACGATTTTTGGAGGGTTTTTTTTGGATGGAATTTGTATTTTTTGAAGGATATATTTTAAATATATTAATGTCTTTTAAAATTCTTTGCTGGGGGGCGGGGTGTGTTTGGTGGTTCTATGTAGATGTTCGTGATCCTGAATTTTGATATTAGGTGATTTTTGAATGTTTTAAATTGATTCTGAATATTGATATTATTTTTGACTTTTGTTATCATACTTCTTTATTGCTTTTTTTGAGGTAGTAGGCAAGATTCTCCAATAATTGGGTGTTTCTAAGATAAGAAGAAGCATTTAGTGGCAGGTTTTTCTCTTGAAATCTTTCTCTTTTTAATGTCTTTAGTACGCCCCTAGAGGAAAGATTTGTCCAAGTGAAGATGTATATATATTTGAAAGAGGGTATGCGCAGTAAGGTATAACTGATGAGTTCCTGTTAGACTTTATTTTAGATTCTTATCAGTTTCTTCATTTCTTTGTTTTATCTGTACAAGATTCCTAGGCTTCCAAGAAATCTAAAAAATTCTGGGATACTTATCAGTGCCTCTGCTACATTGTAGCAGTAACTGTGTTGTACGTTTAGTTCGATGTTTGAAATCCTGCTTAAAAAGGAAAGCGCAAGAGGAAGTAAAATAGGGAACCAAATTTTTAATGAACATACCCAAATTTAGCGAATAAAATTATGAGTAGAAAATACACAAATAGCAAAATAAGGAAATAAAAATCTTAATAAGCAGGATAAATATAAAGAATACACAAATAACGGAATAAAAAGGAAATTCTTGTCTTGATGAATGGGATAAAGTATAAAAAATACACAAATAATAGGAAAATAAAAAAATAAATTACCAAGAAATACGTAGAAATCTTAATAAAGGGAATAAAAATTAACAATATTCGAATAATACAATAGAAAAATATTTCCACTTAATAAATGGGATAAAAATAAAAAACACAAAAATAATAGAATAAAAAAGAAATCCCCAAATTGATAAATGGAATAAAATATAAAAAATACATAAATAATAGTAAAAAGAAAAATAAATTCCCAACAAATACATAGAAATCTTAATAAAGGGAATAAAAATAAACTATATCCAAATAATACGATACTGCAAAATTTCCACTTAGTAAATGAAATAAAAATAAAAAGTACACAAGTAACATGGAAAAGAATAAATATTCATATAAATTAAAAATTTGAAGGAAAAGACCAGAAGGAACAATACCACGATACGACCATCGACCGCCAGGATCTACCGTGTATCCAGCACGACGTTCCCTCCATGTCGTATTTTACTGCACCGTCGAGTGACACAACGCAGATACTGCAACGTGCAGCGGGGCAACACACGTGTTTTCAACCTTTTTTTATTTCGGCTAGGAGTCGGTTCTTTTGTCAAATTCGGGCCACGTTTCGTTACAGAAAATGGACTTCTGAAATCGGTCGCGACCATTGTTTCAGCCTCGTTGTTTTATTGGCTTGCGAGGAACGACCGCGGGATCGGTTAACCGGTAAGTGACCCTTTGTTGAAATATCTGTGTCCGAACTTCTGTTCTGTTACGTTATAACTTCCCTTGGACACCCATTGTATCTGTTTCATTGTCTTTTTACGATGAACTGCAAAACAATTGGGCGAAGTTTTACGATATTAAGAAATTAAAGAATGGAACTGTCCCATAGCGTGGTTATGGGGTTGGCGTACCGGGAGTATAGCAAACGTTGAACATGGATCCCATTGATCCCCTTTTCGTTTCGTTTGTTTCGGGTTTACGAGGTTAACAGAATTATCCTTGGATGGGGAAGACTCCTGGATAAATCCTTTTATTTATTGTTGCACAGATTAATTTTGCAGTGCTTTTTATGGTCATATCTATGCAATGGTAGACACTGCTTTATTTTAGCTGATGCATGAAGGAATTAGTCAGAATTTCTCGAATTATATTTTTGAAAAGAAAGAAAATATTAATATTAAAATTATTGCACAGATTAATTTAGCAGTGTTTTTTAAATTCATATTTATGCAATGGTAGACAGTGTTTTATTTTAAAGGATATGTTTATATATAAAGAAATTAGTCAAAATTTTTCAAATTATATTTTTGGAAAGAAAGAGAATAATCTGATTGGATATTTTCATTTATTATTGCACAGATTAATTTAACAGTGTTTTTTAAATCCATATTTATATAATGGTAGACAGTGTTTTATTTTAGATAATATATCTATATATAAAGAAATTAGTTAAAATTATTCGAATTATATTTTTGGAAAGAAAGAGAATAATCTGATTGGATATTTTCATTTATTATTGCACAGATTAATTTAGCAGTGTTTTTTAAATTCATATTTGTGTAATAATAGACATAATTTAATTGTAAATGATATATAAATTATTGTATATATCTATATATAGAAAAATTAATCAAAATTTCTCATATTTCTATTTTTGAAAAGAAAGAGAATAATCTCATTTGATATGTTTATTTATTATTGTACACGTTAATTTAATAGTTTTTTAACTTCACTTTTCAATAATAGTAGGTACCATATACATGTTGTGTTTGTTTTTGGGTCTTATATTATGCAACGTACCTATATATACAAAAAATTAGTCAAAATTTCTACAATTCATATATTTTTATATAATATTATAAGTAAATAATTATTAGATATAATTTTTAAGAAAATTCTTGAATATATCTTCATTTTTTAAATATTATACCATGTTAATTAGTAGACTAATATTAAAATTCCATATGTAATATAAATTCGACTGTTTCTACTTTTATGTTTCCAATTTTTGACACTCTCGGTTTCAAAATTCGTTATTCAACGATGTTTTAACATTCTGCATACAAAATTTCGCGATTGCATGTTAAAACAAATCGACAATGATTTCTTCATCATACTTTTGCACAATCGTTTCATTTACTTTCGTACATATTACTCCATATTACTAGTGATTCGAGTTTATCACTTCATACGTGAGAGCAACGTTGAGATTATCTTTCACGTATCCACAAGCAGCGCCGTTGATGAAATTCAACAGATTCCTCCTATGAGTGGCTTGATTCAGTCATTAAATCCTCGTCGAAATCGTTGAATAACTGAACGCAGACATTATTCAGAAGCAACGTTCGGGCTAATGGCGGATATAAAGCTTTTAACACGTCCAAGCGACTGCTGCCATCTTTTTTTACCAGAGGAACATCGATAAAAAAAAACTACCGAATGACGTTCGAAATGAGCCCGACCACTTATGGCTTATGGCATCGAATCATAATATTATACGTGGTAGGAAAAAATTACTGTTAGTGGGTAAGTACTTAATAAGATTAACAAAGTATGTGCTGGTAAAGAAAGTATAAGTATAGTAGAAAATATTTTCTAAATAATAAAGTAAAATAAAATAAAATTTTGTAATTTATCAAACTAATTTCATATGCAATTTGTCGTACAATTTGTTAATAGATTTTTTACCTAATAATAATTATATTTTATTTGTTACCTAATAATAATTATATAATAATAAAAGTTAATAGTTATTTGTTATAATTATCTATGCTTAAATAGTCTCGCATTTTTATATTTATTTATTCATCGATATTTAATTTTAAGAACCACTTGTCATTGTCATTAGTTAGTACCATTGGTATTAATATATTAATTATAGTTAATATTATACTGTTCTAACTATTACTTAAAATAATATTTAATATTCAGCAAAATATGTAAAACAAAAATATCAAGTATTCAATATGTTTAAATTCAATATCCTTGATTTAAGAATATTTCTATTTATTTGTCGTATAATTTGTTAATAAATTTTTTACCTCTGTAGTTATTTGTTAGAATTATCTATGCTTAAATAGTCTCGCATTTTTGTAATTATTTATTCGTCGATATTAAATTTCAAAAACCACTTGTCATTGCCATCAGAGACCATAGTACCATTGGTATTAATATATTAATTATAGTTAATATCATATTTATATACAAACAAAGTATAACTGTTCTAACTATTACTTAAAATAATATTTAATATTCAGCAAAATATGTAAAACAAAAATATCAGTATTCTATATCTTTAAATTCAATATCCTTGACTTAAGAATATTTCTGTTTACCAAAATTTTACTATATTTCAAACATAATCTACCACTTGCTTCTCCACTGTACAAATAAAATCCTTTTATAATTGAATTATTCTTCTGACAAGTAGCATAAGTATAAAAATCGAAAATTTTGTCTTTCGATTAAAAAATTATTGTGCCTAGCATGTAATTCTTTTAGTAGAATTTCATGAACTTAAATTGCATTTTAATTACATATCGCAATATCTCCATTGACATATGCTACATTCGTTTTATCAAAACATGCAATATTCAATTTCAGAACTCAGACTACTTTTCATACAAATATTTCAATTATAATAATCACAATAATTATAAATTACCTACTACTAACACTAAATATATACTCAATTCAAATAAGACTTAGCACTTAGATCTAGCACTTAAACTAATCTCCATACAAATAATCAAATTATAATAATCACGAAAACTACAAATTACCTAATACTAACAGTAAATATATAAATTCAAATAGGACTCATCACTTAGATTTGGTATTTAAACTAATCTCCATACGAATAGTTAAATTATAATATTCACGACAACTATAAATTACCTAGTACTAATAGAAAATATATACTCAACTCAAATAGGACTTATCACTTAGACTACTTTTCACACAAATATTCCAATTATAATAATCAGGATACCTACAAATTACCTACCCTACTATTAACACTAAATATATACTCGATTCAAATAAGACCCTGCAAATTTTTGCCAAGCCCCAATTCTCGACCCCGAGAACACCTATTCTCCAAAAACGGCCCCCCAATCGACGTGAAAGAAACCTCCGATAAGAAACCAAGCGTTTTTCCACGACGAGAAGCACGGGGCAGGAGGGTGAAGAGGACAAAAGTGTACACTGTGCCTGGATATTTCGGTGAATTTTTCAAGAAGCTGATCGTGGCAGTCGGTATCGAGGCTAAATCGTGGACAGAACGGGAGCTGTGACATCATCGGTGTCGACAGAGCCGATTACCGGTTATCTAAGGAAATAAAGGATCGTCGGGGCCTCTTTTTCGTCGAAACGCTTCCAGGAATCCGTGTTACCGCAATATCGCGGCGAGCACACCCACATCAAAGCGCCGAACGACGACTCCGCCACACCGTGGTCCTCGTCGCGCTTTGCACAGCGATAAGATTCCCTCGATACACGGGCTGACCGGTTTTCTATCTGTGCACGCACCCGCGTCTGTGTACGGCACTGCCACTCGGATATTTCTGCAATAAACTAATAAAAATTAGTCATCTCGAAATGACATCTCGGTTAGGCTCTGTCTGGAGGAAGGTGGAGGTGATGATAACCGTGATCAAAGGTGAAGAAAACTTCTGGTGCCTTGGTTCTTGACTTGTGCTTCGAATTGAGTATTTTTCACGAAGAAATTGTTGTTTAAATATCTTACTTGTGTTTTTATAATTTTGTAGTAGGATTTTGGTTTTATATATTGGAATATTATATTTGAAGAAATTATTTAAATATTTTACTTCTCTTTTTTATAATTTTATAGTAGGACTTTGGTATTATTAGTTGGAATAATATATTTCCTAATGTAGGATAGAAGAGCTGGAAGCGAGAAATAGTATTAGAAAGAAAAGGTGAGTTGGGAAAAAGAGAAGTTGAAAATAAAATGAAATAAGATAAATATAATATAAAAGAAAATTAGCTGGGATATATTATGTTTTACGTTTTGGTACATTTATATCTTAATATTGAATATTACTTTAATTTTTTAATTTGTTATATCACTTTTCTAATTCGTTATATTATTTTAATTTAATTATAGGAATAAGTAATTCATAGAAGAGACGTAAGGAATTGAAAATCATCTAATTAAAAAAATTGGAAATCTATTAATCTTAAATTAAAAAAAATATTTACATTCAAAAAATGTATTTAAATTTATTCCAGGGTTTTTATTTTGTACATAATAAATGAAATAAGATAAATAAGATAAATATAATATAAAAGAAAATTAGTTGGGATAAATTATGTTTTACGTTTTGGTATATTTATATCTTAATATTGAATATTACATTAATTTTCTAATTTGTTATATCACTTTAATTTAATAATTGGTATAAGTAATTCATAGAAGGGACATAAGAAATTGAAAATCATTCAATGAAAAAAATTGAAAAAACTATTAATCTTAAATTTAAAAAAAAAAATTAAAATTAAAACAATCTATTTCAATTTATTCTAGGGTTTTGTACTGAATAATTTTTGTACTTTTTCTTGTTTATTTAAGGTAAGTGAAGAATAGAAAGAAAAAATATTTTTTACAAAATTTGTCACTGATTGGCAAGTTCTTGCTAATTTATTTAATTATGGTATCTTGTCCCGAGTCTCAAAAGTGGAAAATTCCAGAGAAAAAAAATGTTTGCAACATTGTGCAAATCTTTAATAAATTTAAAAACATTTTATAAAAAAATACATAAAATTTTTAGAGTTAATTTAAGAAATCATTAAGATGACCACTATGGAAAGTTTAATAGATTTACAATTATGAAAAATCTTTTCTTAAAGAATAATAAAAAATTAATTTCCTATATCTCAAGCTGACTGTAAAAAATTTTTATTTTATCTTGGTTCTACTAGAGAATTTTTTCAAAAACTTATCTGGAAATGTAAATAAAAAGCCATGTTAAACCATCTCTATTGACTTATATTAAAATCAATAATTCCTCGAGATAAACGTGTAAGGTAAGAAACACCACGAGCGTAATCGGTTAAATAAAAATATTTAGTTAATGACACTTGCCCTCCACGGTTCTCAGGTATACTAAATAAAGATAAGATTTCGCCAATGTAGCTTTCCTCCTTTATTTTTTCCGGTAACGCGCAGAAAGAAGCAATGATTCCACCTTCTGCAAATACCGCTCGTTCCCTTACGAAATATTTGTTTTAAACTTGCCGCCATTGGCAGCCATGGCGCAACTCATTCGCCGAAGAAAGTGTCCCCTCGAACGATTTTGCAACAAAGAGAAATATATCGAAATTTCACTACCCGATTATAGCATTTTAAATATATTTTTATCATCCATTATTTTCTCGTTATATCCTCCTAACAAAATTCTACCCCCCGAAATAATATAGAAATACCGTTAATTATTTTACGATATATGACAAGTACCAAAGAACGAAGTTACTTACATTGATAAGTAGAAATTATAAAAGTATTACTCGGATCACTAATTCACCAAATTATATACTCCACAATGAAACAGTCGGCGAGATCTTATCATTTAAAAGCCTACCAAAATGTTTTGTTGCCTTGTCAAGATGAAAATTTATTACAAAAACGTATTTACAATACAATGATAAATTATGATCGGTTATCGATCCGATATGATCAATGGTCGTTAATTAATTAATAATTCATTCATCAGTTATATATGAAGAAAAGAGAAAAATATTTTTCTTCGAAGGAAATTGCTTTCGATTGAAAAGAAAATATTTAGTAATTTACATTTGCAGCCTCTTTGGATGTTACAACAAAGATAAATGATTTTGTGCCGCTTCCTTATCACTTCCTAGGTTACTTTTATCTTCTTTTCGTTAAACCAACCACGAGCTAATTCGATCAGCGAGATAGTCGATTGGTCTTCGTTGCTTTGTACTACAGGAAAAACGTGCAAACAGGCACGCCTGTCGTTCTTGATTTTATTGAACTTCTTGTAGCGTGTCACTGCCTCGTAGTAGAGGCTAGATTTATCGACGCCATGACAGCAATATGTCGCTCGCGTTGGAAACGGGTGAGAGGCCGGTTTAGAAAATCTCGTTCGTGATACTTCGAGATATATCATTATTAATTGTATTTAATACGAGATTCTTGTAATTCTGAGTAGCTTTGCGCGAGCTATCACTAGATGGAGAGAACGAGAGAAAAATATAGGTTATATTATAGGTTATATTATACATAGTCGCTCAATTCGATAACAATTGCCAAAATTGTGATTTCATTTGATTTTTAGACATCTACAAAAATATTGAGTATCAGAAGATAAATTATATGATTTTTTTTTTTATTAAACCCTGTGGATTTATTATTTTTGGTAGATTTATTTTTAATATTTGATTTGGAAAACTAATACAAATGCATTCATACTTGGTTTCAAGTTTCTAGTTTTAATGTTGCAATATGCGATTGTTAGATACGTATGTTAGATCTTCGATATATTTTATTTAAAATTGTATGTTAATGGGGAAGAAAAGAAGTTAACTATTTGTGACAAATGTTTATTATTTCAGCCTATAGCGATTATTTCATAAATTAGTATAACTTAGTAAAATGAAAATAAAATGGATTGTAGTATCATTGTATTTTTGTTATAAATTATAGGTCTCGTTGTGTTCTCAAAATTTTCGTTATTTATTAAAGAATTCAGCAAATGATTAAAGAGAACAATGACTCGGTGGAATATTTAGTTTTAAACATTCGTTTAAAAATGATCTTTACACGGTTGATAACAATGATCGTATAATTGCCCATTTTATTACCTTTCTGATAATACAACAGCTTTGACGTGTTTCTCGTTATTATTTTGTTGTCAGTGAGCCGACAATATCACCGAGTATAAGGATTAATAATTTATTAAAAATTTTATTGGGACATCTTGAGACTTAGAAGATAAATTGTTTGCCGTTCAAAGTTGAGAAATCTTCGCGTATACTACCATTTGCTTCTCAAAAATTTTGTATTTATTATCTTCTAATACTACAAAATAATGATTATTCATTGCTGAAATTTTTAAGTCGAATTTTTACTAAATTTTCTTACCCTTAATTAGTTATTTTTTAAAGCAGTTTCAAGACAACGAAAAAAAAGAATTTTCAAAAATAAAGTTGCTTTAAAATAGACATTTTCAATGAAAAAAAATTGTTAATACAAAAGTAAGGATAACAAAAATATCTAAAATATCTAATAAATTCTAAAGAAGCCAGAAAAATATATAAACCAAGTTAAAAGTAAACTTTTGGAAAAACAGCATTCCTGTATACCTAGCTGATTAATAAATAAGTAAAAAAAAGAACTATGATAGAATATTTATTAACAAAACAGCCATTAAGGTATATCTATGTACCAAGTTACAATATAAACTAATACTAAAATTAAACTAAACTAAAATAGGATATCTATTAACAAAGAGAATAAATAAATACATATACCAAAAATAAGCCTACTAAAAAATATTTCAAAGCTGAAGTAACACCCTTAATACGTTATCTGCTATGCACTCTATATATTACAAGCTCAAACTCAAGCTCAAGCCAAAATAAAATTTGAATAAAATACATCGGAAAATATTTAATTTTCTATATTAAGTTCCAATAAAAGATTTTACTTGATAAATAGCGCACTTTTTATTTCTCGACGTTCTCTATCTATTTCCATCGTTCAGATTTTCAAAAAATGATCGAAACGGAACAAACATAGTAAATTTAAAAAATTAGGATCGTTAGTCACCGATGACCACTGTGGCAGTCGATGTATTAATCAAAAGCAACAGAGTCAGTCGCCATTTCCTTTTCCACTCATCTGAAGCCTCGCATACATCGATTCGAATATTAACGTGCACGCAAAACGGAAATGGCGATTTCTCGAAGGAAGTGGAGCTATGGTCGCAAAAGGGCCCGTGCGCGAACGCCGTTTGGCCTCGAACTTCTCTTCGGTTGCACCCCCGCTGGAAACGCGCTGGAATTTATACGATCCAATATCTGCCGGCACAATATATCACGGACAGTTCGAAGCAGAGGCGTACCGACCGCTCTATACGCGTGTGTGTCCGTGTACGCGTGTTGGAAGCGGCATATACAGTGCGGACGGGTGTACACGGCGCACACGTAGAGAAATGACACGCGAGCATAAAGCGGCTTTGCGCCGATAGCGGCGCCTTTGATGTGCCTTCGTTCCAACTACCTCCGGCATAAAATCGTGAAACACACCGACTAGGTGTCGTACGTCGTGCCACGCCGGCGCAGCTCGCTTACCTTAGACCCTCGTCTGCCCTCTCTGTCTCGCTCCATGTTCCGCGGCTATTCCGTTCAGCGATCGACTACGAGTCGCCCACGATGCACACGTGGCAGGTTGCATGGGATGATGAGAATCATGGAGAGTTTATGTACTTATGCAGGTCATCCTCTTCATGTTACGTTCGACGATTGTATTTCGTTGGTGACACAGTGGAAAATGAAAATCAAATTCCGAGGTTATGTAAGCTTGTAAACATACAATACGTTGACTTCATATATAGCACGTACGTATTTTTTTCACTGATTTCAAGCGTGTTTCGAACTTTCCGATGATAGGATATGTATGGGTAAAGGATGCACTTTAGTATTTTCATAGGTTTGAAACTTCGCGAAGAGCACTGCGAGTCACTGATTACGACGAACGCTTACTGAGATGACGAGCGAGATTTAACCTCTGAAATGACATGTAACAATGGCGAGTGTGAAGTTGGTTGCAGATTGGAAGAGCAATGTGCCGCCAAAGGGAGGAAGCAGGATGGATATATGTTATGATCTTATAATTCTTATAGCTTAGGTAATTGATAGAGCTTTGTAAGGGAATGTATAACTCCTGGACTAAATTATAATGATTAGAATAATATATAAATATTAACCCATGACAGTGTAATATTTATATTTTGATAGTATATAATTGTAAAACTGGTTTCTTTAATTTTTGAGAGAAATATCAGTGGATGAAGCTAACTATATTTCTTAATATTTATTTAATTAGTGATTATTATATTATATTGTTATTGTGTAAATTTTATTGAACTAAGAGTCTATGCTTTAGCATGATTGCATTTGAATATAATATTAGAGTTTCTTCCAGATTATTTAAGATATAGGTAATATTTCTTTTCATTTTAGTATCTTCAGTGCTCAAGTAATACATATTCCATTACAATTATTTATAGTGCATACATGAAAAGTATTTATTTGGTTCTCCCTTTAGAATTAGATAAGTGTTATTATTAGCCATCTAAGTATCACTTGGTATCTTCTGTTTAACAAACTACCAAGGTCTTCTTGGTATATGTTCCTCTTTTGTAATATAATATAATCAGTGCCCCTCACCCAAATATTTACTAACTTAAAAGTTCATCCACTGTGTCATTAATCCAACTGCTATCTCCATTAGCATATCTGCAATACATAGAGCTTATATATCAATTATAATACAATCACTCTTATAAAAGATGGACATTTCTCATGCAGGGTCCTATTAATTCCTCTATAAATTTGAACCAACATCCCTAACCTCACTTCCCAAATCTCAATACCTTCCTCGCGCCAAGAATAATAGAAACAAACGTGTCATGATTTCAGTGTCACTATATGAAACGCAAGCGAAGGCAGCAGTAGTTAGCGATTTCCAAGAAAAAAAAACCGTCTAAATAAAGTCGATATCGGCACGGTAGCACGGATGCACGATCGATGAATCAGCGTGGCCGAGATAACGTGGCGATAAACGGAGTCACCCGATATCGATAGCGAATTTAATGACGAGGGCGTGGTACCTTGGCTGGATAAAAGCTGCCGTTTCGATCGTTTTTATCGAGAAGAAGAAGGAGGAGGCGGTGGTGGTGGAATGGAGCGGCAAGAGAGGAGAGAAAGAGAGCGGATTTTCAGAGGGATGGGGAGAGGTGTCGAGGGTGGACAGTTGAAGGTCGCCGACATGGACGATCTAGAGAGATGATCCACAGTGTTGCAGGCGCGCCACTCTTCGTAAGAAAAACAAACTCCCTTAATTGGCCTCGGTGTGAAGCGCTCGAGGGGCCTTAATTTATCGTCCTCTCGTGAGTATACATAGGCGCCTTCATAAATGGCGAGCGAGAGGTTAGCCCCGGTTACCTCGTAAGGGTGTGAGCGAGGTACAGTGTGCTGCAGTGTGACAAGAGTTGTTTCTAAGGATGGATAAAGTGGTAACGAATAAATTCCACATATATATATTTTATTATATGGTTAACCCCTACGTACTGGAAAATTTTGTCACTCTAAAGATATAACAATTTAAAGCTTTTCTTATATTTTTCTGAGCTCGGTGATACCATTTATGTTAAAATTAGAAAATAAATACACGTGTATTTCATTTCAGTATTTTATGTGTAATTACTTATATATATATTTTTATTTATTTATTAATTTCAGCCCTTGGCTCCAGAAATGGATTTGATTTACAACAGAAAAATATTTTCATACGCTCTCATGTGTAGTTACTTTTAATCTAGTTATTGGTTTATATTCGTTATTTAAGCTTCGAGTGATTAAAATAAACGGTGACTGGGAGCCACTGCTCGAATACAAAGGGTTAATAAAATGGTAAAGAATGATGAACTTGGTTTATTGATTATTCGCGAATAATATGATAATAATTGAATTTTATTTATTTCGTTAAAGGTAAAGGAAATAAAGGAGTAATTTTCTTTGTTGCGTTTTAACAGTTTGTTTATTTATGGTTATTTTATTTATTTATTTTATTTTGTTTTATTTATGTTTTGTTATTTTATTTATTTATTTTATTTTATTTTATGTCGCAAGTTATGGTTATTTATTGTCGCAATGTTTTACTTGTTTCTTTGTTACTTATAAATCATGATTATTCGTTTGTTGGAAATAATTGATCTACAATTTGTTCAGCCCAGAATTTTTATATGGATCTGTCTTAATGGATCATCAGTAATCGACATCGGTCATTTTTCAACACTTCCTGTACACGTTGAACTGCAGAGAGATAAAATGAGGTTGCTCAGTGGAAAGATTTGCACTTCACAGTGCGAAAGGATATATAATGGCTCGAGAAATATTGGAATACCCTGGCTTTCCTTCAACATAATTAATATATATTTTTTAAAATAATATTTTATAATCATTCTTCCAATAGAAATTATGTACGTTTATTTATACAAAAATGGAATTAGGTTCCTTACTTGTCACTATTTTTTAATAAAATTTGTTCCCTCGACCTAAATACACAGTTTTCTTCAACGAAAAGTTTAGTCTGAAATTACACTTATATTTTCCCTAAAAAAAAAAAAAATTGTAGAGATAGTATTTTTAAATTTATTTTTTGACCATTTATATGCACGTAGCCCTTTTAGAGATAAAACCTATTTGAATTTGGATTAAGATTCTATATATCATTTTCCTTTGTTTTGTCCTTTCTTTGAAACGGTAGGAGATTACAGGATTAGGTTTTCCTGGTTGACAGAGGGTGTTTGGGTGGGGGGTGAGTTTTTATCTGGAATTTGCGAATCTTGGTAAATAGCTGGAGGAGAATCGTGAACCCTGCGATACGGGTTTATCTTGAAACAATGAAGAATACCAGAAAATGGTTTTTCTTTTGTAAAATAAACATTAGAGCTCAAGGAAATCGTTTCCAGTTCGAAAGAAATAGATGTGACACTTTATAAAAAGACGTGGTACTTATAAAAGAAGTAGATTTCTACGAAGTACATACTTATTGCTTTTAAGGATATGTTAGAACTCGATAAGCAACGATTATCTCGAAGACATAGTGATTTTTTTTTTTTAGTACTTCATGAAAAATTCAGCGAAGGTTGAAAGCTTACTTGAACGTTCGTCACTATCGATTTGATATGTTGTGATTTCAGGTGCTTCGGTTTAACAAGTAACAAGTATCCCCCCTATAGGAAGCATTTCTTATTGATATATCTAAGTATAGACTCTATGTGTTTATTCAAGTATCGAGAATCGAATCATCGTTATTGAACATGGATGAACCGCATTGCTAAATTTTCTTAGAAACAAATATAAATTTCTTGGTGCCTAAATGAAGTTATGAGCACAGCTGAATACACAGACTCGATAATGACTCTCTGAATGATTAAAACATCTGAACCGATCGCGCAGATTAGCAATTAAAATATTTTTATTACTTCGTTTATTTCTTAGAGGCGAAATAAGATTAAATTGAATACGCTATAAAATCATTATAATATTTTTAGTTAATTACTGTGAGAAAAATTGTTGATATAATTAATTTATTTTGCTTATCAAAAATCGAATTGCCGCCAAATGTGCAATTTTATTATTCGCCAATTTAATGTATCCTTTTCGTCGCAGATCGAATAAGAAATACGCAGTTTTAATAATTAAATTTTATCGCTAATTAAATAATTGAAAAATTGCATTTGGAAGTCAGATAAAAGTTGAAACGAGGAAATTATTATAGATCCGCTACTTAGATTACTTCTTGATGTTTTAAGAATTAATATTAAAAGCATATTGATTAAGTATGAAAATTGAAATTAATTGAATTTAAGTATCAACTCGCATTTTTAATATTCTCATTCGAATCTCAGCTATATATGAGTGGTTCACTGCACAAATCGATTAACTCCACTTTTTGAAAAATCTTGAAGTTAAGTGTCAAAGCACTTGGTATAGTCATAACTTTTTATATTTATAATAACTTTCCCTGATAATTAAGATTAACACCATTAAACGAGAAAAATTTGTTGGCCACTGAATAATAAATAATTTATTTCAGAGGTCACTTTGATTAACTCCGTACTCTATTGTAAATCGTTGCAATAATGCAACTCAAATGCACTAGCAAGCCATGAATGATAACGGTGAATTTTTTAGCGCCGTCTTATCAGAATTTAAGTAAAATTTAGTAAAATTTAAATTTA
>NW_016909918.1:278337-323404 GCF_001483705.2 Eufriesea mexicana
AAATACTGAAATTTTCGAAAACCCACTGAACATGTATCTTAAAGCAGAGGCTTCGAGCTTTAAAATGAGCCAAAATTCATCATCCTACGATGTTTCTTTACGAAGTTACAACCATTCGAAGATTTACAATTTTTCGACGAATATTTCTTAATAATATAATTTCTTAATTATATTGTTTAATATATTGTTTAACATATTGTTTAATACATTGTTTAATACATTGTATACACAGCTGTAAGCAATCTTCATTCGATACCACAGTTTCACTCTAGCAAAGTCTTGTTTGTATTTGTATCTTTCTGAATTTCTTCTAAACCGCCTACGCATCTTGCCGCACTTCGCGAAGTACGATATATATACAATAACAAATAGATTCTCCACTCACCGCTAGATGGACATTGATCGATTGCGTCTTTCTCGCAAGAGTGGGTGATTGTCCTTATTATAAATATCGGACCGCTACCGGATTTAATCGAACCCTGCACGATGATAATCGTGTAGCGTTCTTTTTTAAAGGATGCGTCTTCTTTCATGTTACATATGGTGCATGATTAGAATTGATGCTATCCTTACCTCGGTGGATGTGTGGTGGAGTAGTTCATGCTCCCACACAATGTGTATGCTCTCCCTGCCCCTGCCCCTGCCCTGCCCTGGCCCTGCCCTGCCCTGCCCTGCCCTGCCCCTACCGTGCCCTGCCCCTGCCCCTGCCCTGGCCCTACCCTTCTTCTTCTTCTTCTTCTTCTTCTTCTTCTTCTTCTTCTTCTTCTTCTCTGCTTCTGCTTCTCTTTCCTTCTTCTTCTCTATGCTTCTTCTTCTCTCTGCTTCTGCTTCTCTATGCTTCTGCTTTTCGCTGCTTCTTCTTCGCTCTGCTTCTATTAATATTCTCATAAATATTCTCATAAACTCAGTTATATAATATAACAGTGTGCGAGGTATCGAAATTAAATAATTCTACAATTCTATTATTATACAATTCTTTATTTACTGCTCAAAAAAGTATCGTAAGTCTTTTAGTAGAGAATCTTTTAATTTCAACTCTTCTCTAGCTAAAAAATCATCGAGTGCAAAGGGTGAATATACTCGAATTTTACTTATATCCTTTCCTTTATTTATATTTTTCCTTTTTTCCCACTACTTTTTTCTCCAATTAAACTCTCTCTAATTTTTCCTGTAATTTTGTCGATATATTCATTATTTTTCTCATTATTTTTCTCATTTTTGCCCTCTCGTCTCGATTTTTTCCATTCGAACAACATTCACGGTTTCCAAAACTCTCGAAAGCGAAACAAAAGAGAAAAGGGAGAAACGAAAGATCCCTCTTCTGTTGAACATCGGAGTCCTCGAGGCTCGCGACGCCACGAAGTGTAAAAGCTCTTCTTCGTGTAGATACAAAATCTCAACGACACTTGCACGTTGTGTCGTGGCTGTTACATACGTGACATCCAACGAAGTGGCCACACAGGCATTATCTGAACGGGGCATATGACACCCCTGGCCGAGGAGAGCAGAAGCAGTGGGCGTCTGTTCTGCCATTGAGACTAAGCAGACGATATCGCCAGTAAACGGTTCGAGAGAGAAACAGAGGAGAAACGGGCGCATGGCCAGAGGAGAATACGTCTTTGACAGCTACTTGGGTGTCGTGTGAAATTCGGGAAAAATTATTACCCCGTGCTACGGTTTATCTAATACCGAGCTTCCAACTCGACCCGGCCACTTTTCGCGTTTGGACCCTCTCGAACGATGAAAGGGTGACTCTGGCTGGAAGAATCGGCTGCTCCTCGATTTCTGAATTAATTTTATTGAGGGAAATCCTGTTGCAGGCTGTAGGTATACAGGGGTGTAAAGGAATCGCTGAAAGGCGGAGGAAAAGGGTGAAACTTTTACTGTGCTGCTGTAAAATTGGTGTATATTTGAACACGGATTGATTTTAGAATAAGATTTTTCCTAGAAAATCTCCAATTTTTTAATGATTTCCTTTTTCATTATATTCTTTGTTATTGAAATTTGTGATGGTAGTAAAGGATGTCAGTTACCATTCGTGATTGATGAAATCGTGTTTTTAATTAGGAAATATTATTTATTAAGTTTGAATCGGTATTTTGTTAATATTCCTAGATTATTTTTGTATTTTATTATTATATATAATAATTCTCCCTCTTGAATAACTTGAAACTATTCTATTATAAAATTGATAATATTATTTTTTCTTAAATATTATTTTAATTAAATGGAGAATCACCTTTCGAGTCCAAAGGGGTAAAAGCAAGAATTTAGACAACGATCCATATTATATATTATTTCATGTTCAAGTATAAACAAATTCTTTTTAATAATATATAAGTATTTTTAATTTTTCACATGAGCTATTAAATTTTCTTTGTACGTATTATTATATACAAATTTATACTAATTGTTGTATATATTATTCTATATTATTCTACACAAATAACGTAGATTTCTATATACGTCATTATATATTATTATATCATTATTATATATGTCAGTAATAATTAAAGTGACCCAATTCATATGTATATATATAATTAATATTAAATTCCAATAATATTACGAAATATGAAATATTCAAATAAAACAGTCGACATATTAATTAATTCAAAAAATGTTCTAAATTTTATAATAGAATAGTTTCAAGTTATTCAAGAGGGAGAATTATTATATATATATTTATTTAATGAAGCGAGATTTTATTGCCATTAGAAAAATCAAACAAGTTCTAAAACTCGTAAAAAGAAGTTTCAGTCGAAAATACAATGAAATAATTTTATTATTAAGATAAATGACACAAAACTATTTCTGCAAACATAACAGAAAATTGAACCTTATATATGTATATGAAATATGTATTTGAAATATTAAAAATTTCGTATTTCAAATATGTTCCTATAATTATGAAAGTGGTCTAAGCCATCGATATAAGAGGAACGATTTTATTATTTATTTCGTATTGCATTCATTTATATTACGATAAAATATATTTATTTTCTACAAAACAGTGAAGAATTGAATCGTTAGATTGAGTTTATAACTTCATCGCAATTAATTTTATAATTTATGACGTATTTAAAGCCCGAAGCTTTTAATACTTCAGAAACAAATATAAGTGATTTAGACCACTTTTATAATCACAGGCACATATATTATAAATTAAAAAACGTATATAAATATTCAATTTTCTGTTACGTTTGCAAAAATAATTTTATTTTATTCATCTTAATAATAAAATTATTTCCAATCAAATGATTTTCCAACAAGAATAAAATCTCGTTTCATTAAAAATTAGTGTATCATATCCAGCTTGCATAATAGTCATTGTCAAGCTCGTAAACCAGTAGCCAAAGCTGCTTAATCTCACGAACAAGTCGTAATATTAGAATTTCGTTGTCCTGCTTCTAATTTCCCAGTAAGGAGACACGATTTTCATGGATAACCCCATGACAACGCTTTCATGGAAGAAAGAAGACCGATCCTCCGTCCCAGGGTCCTCTGGTTCGCATTCTCCCCCATGTTCGGGGTTGTAAAGCTTAATGGCGGCCAATAAACTCCTGCTGACCCAATTTTTCTGGGTCAGGTATATCGGAACTTCACTGATTGTTTCTTCGTAAACGGGAAAGCGTGCCTTGCGACGAGGTTAACGGTTAACCCTCTGTTACACCACGTGACTTGCAAGTTGCGTACCTGTGGGTCTACTTTTTTGTGTTTTATTGTGTTTGCTTGACTCTGTGCTATTGTATTTCGATGAATACGTGGTTAGAATGCAACGAAAGTGCTATAACAGGATATATTAATTCGGTAGTTAACGATATTAGCCGATTGATCAATTACTGGTGCACAAAGAATTCCTATTGCACAAATATTTTTTCTTATTTTTATATTTACTAAATTCGTGAAATTTGTATAATTTTACGTGAGATAGAACTATTGGTTGAGTTGTAATTTGGGAAATTTAATTACAGGATTTAGTATAATTAGACTATGAATGAATTTTGTGTTCTCACACGAGAAAATTTGTTGGTATTTGGATTTGTCAAATTTTACTCGTTGTGCAACAATTTTGGTTATATATATGTAAATTGTATTTATATAATACAGAGCTTAAGATTTAATCTACAATAGTTCTAATTTCGTTATAATAGCAGATAATTGACAAGAATTTCTGTTTATAAAAATTCATAACGATTTAACCCACCTAATTTTTTCGTCCATTTCTACTCTGATATTTTTGAAGATAATTATATCCTTGAATTACTACATTTTTCAGAAGCTTCCATTCTTAGAAATTTAGTTTTACAAAATGCCTCATAAGTGCCTAAAAATATACCAATAAGAAATATTCGTCGAAACGAAGAAAGAAGATGAAAATAATCGATAAAAATATTAATAGACAAATTAAATCCAAAATTGGATTATCTTCAATTATACATTAATTTTCTTACCATAAGTTGAAATTTATTTCTACCTGTCATAATATTAAAAAATTATTTTCTTATATCAAAAATTCCTTTTTATATCAAAAATAAAATCTCTGAAGTACAATTCTCATAACGATCAAGTTCTCATAGTGATCAAGTTAATTATCAAAAAGATGCTTGTTTAATTTAATATTTAATAAAAATATTTATAAAGAATTTTATGAAAGAAGAAATCTGATCGAATGAGAAGTGGAAGTAGGTGGCAGCACGTTTGAAATTTAAACCATAGCAATCGAATGGGATCTTCGACGGTGGCATTCTTCGTTCTCTGAGGCAACTTTTATTTTCCATAGCTAGTACAATAACACGCGAAAGCGCTGACATGCCGTGGCAATATTTTGAGCAGGATGGTAGTTTCGCTGGCAGAGGCCTCCGGTAGGCTGCTAGGTAGGACGGGTTTTTACTCCGTAATCCGCAAACAATGGTTTATGCATTTATGTTTATTATTTTTACGACTCTACAGTAGGGGTAACGGCTCCCTAACGAAACTGCTCCGGCAAAGCGATTTTAATATCGGCCCCTTTTGCCGATAGATCTCATCGACGGCACGAGAGTCGCTCGCAGGGATAAAACGAAGTTCCCTCCAACGATCTTGACTGTTCTTCTTTTCGTGTATCGTTTGAGTTTAAACGTAGTTAAAAAGAGGTATTAATTGAGCATAATTTCTAATATTGCTTTTTTCCCTTTTCGTATTAATATTTCTATACTTAAAAAATATAATAATATTATACTATCGTACATAATATAGTATGACAATATTATATTATATTGTTTGAGTATGAATGTATTATAGTTAAAAAGAAGTATTAATTGAGCATTAATAGTAATATTGCATAAATTTCAAAGACTGTAATTATTTTTAATTATAAAATATAATAAGATATTCATTTGCGAGTTTTTTAAATATTTTTTATCTTCTGAGATATATGAATTGAAATTAAAAATGTGTTTGATATAATATGTTTGAAAAAGATTATTTTTTGATGTACAAAATCAAATTATTATTTTTACAAATAGGTATAATCGAAAAGAGGTATTGATTATACTATAATTTGAATTATTGTTTTTCCATCGATATATTTTTAATAAAGAGTGAAATTTTGTCATTATTTCTAATTATTCAAGCATGTAGTCAAGAAGAGGTATTACTTGGGCTATGATTTATAATATTGCTTTATTTTTTTAAATTAATATCTTCGAATTATGAGTATAAATTTTGAAGATTGTAATAATTCTTTAATTAATTGCATTATTATTTATGCATATATAAAAGAAAGAGATATTTATCAATTGAATTGTAATTTATAATATAATTGTTTTAATATTCATATGTTTGAACCGAGATTGAAGATTCTGAACGTTATCTGAATATATTCAACATTTGAGTGGAGATTGCAAACTACAATCGATTTCTTTACAGTCCCTCAACAAATGCAACAGTTCTGTCACTATCAAGTTAAAACGATTGTACTTAAAAAAAAACAAAGTTACAACTGTACTTTATTATAAAATTCCAAAGATTACAAATTTTTAACAAAAGTTGCTAACTCTTAACAATCTTCCATTATCGAAATTCATTAGAAATAGGCGGTGTGTCTTTCCAGGCTCTACCCACAATCATTTATCTGACGAATGACACATAACACGATATCTTTACTGAAAACAAAAATTTCTGACAAATCCAATCTCTCCAATAAAACCACCTCTACACTCTCCTCGCTAAACGTTAATCAAAATATCAAACTTCTCTTTTAATCTGAACAAAAACCACCCCTATTTCCAAAAGCTACCTGAATTCGCCAAAGACTCGACCCACAGACCCAGAAGCCTCGTTTGCTGAAAAAAAGTAAAAAGAACGGAAGGGAAAAAAGCGAAATAAATAAAAGAAGTCTACATCTACTCCTTCTCTCAACCGTTTAGCAATAAAATCATAAAACGTTCGGTATCGTAATCCTACCAGGCTGCAAAGACAGTTACATCGGCTCGTGCCGCACCCGCTTCCTGTTAACCTCTTCCAAGTCAGCTTGCTCCAAACTCTCTCAAAGACCACGCGAAACGAGTGGACGAAACGAAGAAAAAGAAAGAGAGAGAGAGAGAGAGAGGGGAGAAAGAGAAAGAAAAAGGAAACAGACCGAAGACTATGACTAACGCTAAACCTACCATGACCGGTCGAACGACCGGTAGAGGAAAAAATAAAATAAGAAAATTTTCTGAAAAACGGAATACGAGGAGATATCGGGAAATTAATTATACCTGTATTAAAAAAATCCCAAAGACCATGCGAAATTTTTAATTAGAAATGTCAACACTATACTTTTACTATGATCGGTATAATAACCGGTAGAGGAAGAAATAAAATAAGAAAAATTTCTGAAAAATGGAATACAAGAAGATATTGGGAAATGTATTAAAGAAAAATCCCGAAGATAATGCGAAATTTTTAATTAGAAGTATTAATATTGTACTTCTACCATGATCGGTGTAATAATTGACAAAAGAAGAAATAAAATAAGAAAAATTTCTGAAAAATGAAATGCAAGGAGGTATCGGGAAATTGATTATACCTGTACTAAGAGAAAAATCGCGAAGATAATGAGGAATTTTTAATTAGAAGTATTAATATTGTACTTCTACCATGATCGGTGTAATAACTGGTAAAAGAAGAAATAAAATAAGAAAAATTTCTGAAAAATGAAGTGCAAGGAGGTATCGAGAAATTGATTATACCTGTACTAAGAGAAAAATCGCGAAGATAATGAGGAATTTTTAATTAGTAGTATTAATATTGTACTTCTACCATGATCGGTGTAATAACTGACAAAAGAAGAAAAGAAATAAGAAAAATTTCTGAAAAATGGAATACAATGAGATATCGGGAAAATAATTATAACTGCATTAAAAGAAAAATCTCAAAGACAATGCGAAATTTTTAATTCGAAGTATTAATATTGTACTTCTACCATGATCGGTGTAATAACTGGTAAAAGAAGAAATAAAATAAGAAAAATTTCTGAAAAATGAAATGCAAGGAGGTATCGAGAAATTGATTATACCTGTACTAAGAGAAAAATCGCGAAGATAATGAGGAATTTTTAATTAGAAGTATTAATATTGTACTTCTACCATGATCGGTGAAATAACCGGTAGAGGAAGAAATAAAATAAGAAGAACCAAGGCTTCCTCAAGTCAATGCATTGGATAGAAAAGGAAGAATGGAACGAGATATGGAACGCGACGAATAGATCAAAGATATACAATATTGTGTAAAATCTCTATCAGCAGATGCTTTCTTGGAATGTGAGCAGGAAAGACAGGACAGTCGTTGCGAGATTAAACGCTGGGCACTGAAAAATTATCCACGAATTATAATTATTATCGAATTTTTACTGAAGAATTCGAAACCACCAATCTACAATTATTTATTTATTTATACGAGATAATTATAAGCAATCAATCAATGAATGCTGAAAATGACACAAATGTAAACTTCTGCCAAAGACAACTTTGATTTTACAGAAACACGATGAATATTCTATCAGATACCTTTGCAATATTTAAAAGAGATGAAACTGTACTACTAAATCTAAAAACTAAGTTCGTCGCTAATGATAAACTCAGAGAAAAAAGGAAAAAGAAAAATAAGGGAAATTTTAAAAAAATGGGACACCAGTAGATATCGAAAAATCGTCTATCCTTATATCAAAAGAAAAGACCCAAAGACAGGTGACTAAAGCGGTAACGTCGTAAACAAAATTTTTAATCAAAAACATTAACACTAAATCTCCTCCATGGCCAGTTAAATGACAGATAGACGAAGAAACAAAATAAGAAAAATTTCAGAAAAATCCATTATCCTTATATCAAATCATATCATATCAAAAGATTTATAATATGACTTATAATATTATAATAAAAATTATTAAATTCCTACTGTGACCGGCCAAATGATACGTAGACGAAGAAACAAAATAAGAAAAATTTCAGAAAAATCGATTACCCCTATATCAAAAGAAAAGTCCTAAAGACAAGTGACTAAACCGTGAATGTTGAATGCGAAATTTCGAATTGAACATGTAAAAAGGATTATTTGGGTCCTGGTAAGCTCGGTGTTAAGCAGAGAGAAAAAAGGGAATGAAAAGAAGCGACAGGAAGCAAAGAAGAAAACGTATGACGTGGAAAGAGAACGTAGGTGGTAGAGGAAAATGACTGGGAGGATTTCCGGGGCGACCTAGACAAATTTGATTTTGCATGGCAAGCCGCGTTGACTTTCATGGAAACTTCGCTGCTAAGACAATATCCAATATTTTACAGGCAAACAGTCTCTTTCGACACATCGCGCTGGCCGGGAATTCCCCGCTTGTGTGAAACGGTGCCAATCCGTTCACGACACGTACCGATCCAGAGGGGATTTACCGCAGGTCAGGCGCAAGAGCCTCGTGCGGCGATTAAGAGAACTTGATACGAATCCCGTGTTGCAGCGCACCTTAAGATGGCGGCCGACTTAGCGAGAGGATTTGGCGACTGGACTAGAAAGATTAGACGTCGTTTGGGAAAGCTACTTGGGAAAATTCGGAGGGGCTTTAGCGTTAAATGCTTCCGAATTCGTCGCGAATCGATTTTCTTTTCCGAAGGATTTATTTCCCAAAGGATTTGGGACCAACTGTTTCGTGGAATTTCTGCATTTGTCGAATTATTAAGAACCTAAATTACAGGGTATATCATTATACCCTATACGCGTTTTGGAGATGTTGAATTCGTAGGTTATTGAAATCTAGAAATGTAGAATTTGGGAGCCTTGGTAAGTTTTGATTCTTTGATCGGGTTAAAAATTTTTTAAAAATCTAAGATGTAAAGACTTCGATAAGCGAATTTTAAGATAAAATTGAGGAAATTCAGAGGCTCGTATCTTAAATGATTTTTCGAAATGTGTAAATATTAATTTTTTAATTAAATTATTGGAATTCTGAAATACCTACTTCGATAACCTTTGGACAAGATTATCGAAATTTATAAATTTTATAAATTGCATTATTGTTTTAATGCTTTTCAAAAATATAGAATTTGGAAGCTTCATTAAATTGAAATTAATCACAGAAGGAACGGATTAATTTTACAATATTATTAGATCTCAGATATATCTAAAAATAAATTAATTTATAAAACATAAAATTATTAAAATCTTGTTACAAAATTTTGCTTAGCTTCGTGTAAATCATATTATTTATTGAATTCAAAATTGATACGACAATTAAATTAAAACTAGAATTAAATTCATCACCAATATTCCAAGTTTTAACTAAAATTAATAATTATAGTTCAGATGAAATTGAAATAATCTAAATCAATTTATGCGTATGAAGAAAATATCCTCGGCTTGAAAATAAATTCTTAATAAACCAAACCAAGCACGATATCTCCAATAAAAATTCTACGAATTAAAATCTGTGAATTAAATACTTGCACGAGTTGAATTTCGAATCTATATTTACGTAACGCTTTGATTAATTGCAGCATAGAGAATAGCTGGCATAAGAATCCAAGGAATCAAAGATGAAAGCATAAATAACTCTGCACGTTTAATCCTGTTCCTCTGGCTGATGTGCTTGACAGGTTGCTCTGCGTGGTGGAACTCACGTGTGGTCCAAATAAATTACGAGACAATCCCCGTTTAATTAGCGTGAGCAGTACAAGGATCGTTACCAGCGGAAAGAAATCTGCGGACAAGCAGGCCGCGTTCAGAAAGGACATACTAGGCCCTTATTTTTTCGTGTCCCACTCGTAACTCGATTCCCGGGTCGGTGGACATCTGTGTGTTGGGGAACTTGAAAAATAAGGAATTCAAAAATGTTCCTTGTTCCTGTTACTCGAGCCTCGGGGCCACTTGGAAAAAATATCCCAGGAGATAAGATACTTTCGATTATTACGAAATCGTATAAGTCACTCTGTATAGTCTGTAGATAATGCTGTTTTATAAATTATTATACAACGACGGAGGTATCGGCGGTCACGTTGCCCGCCATTTTATTTCCAGGCTTTTTTGCGCAGAAAGTCGAGCTAACATGGGTGCTTTAAATTAATTTATTCGTAGATTTATTGTGTTATTTTATCGACTTATAATTTATTTAACTGCAATTATGAATCTTTAATTTATTGGGATATAATTATGAAAATCTTTGTGGTCAAAATATAAATTTGTGATTGATTTAATTGCAATTGCGAATTTTTAATTTATTTGGATAAAATTATGAAAGGTTTTTAGTGGTCCAAATATAAACTTTCAATTTATTTAATTGTATTGTAAATTTTTTATCTTTTTGGAAAAAATTATGAAAATCTCTGTGATCAAAATATAAATTTCTGATTCATTTAATTGCAATTGTGAATTTTTAATTTATTGGGATAAAATTTTTAAATGTTTTTAGTGATCCAAATATAAATTTCTGATTTATTTGATTGTACTATAAATTTTTTATTTATTTGGATAAAATTTTGGAAAGTTTTTAGTGATCTAAATATAAATTTCTGATGTATTCAATTACTAAGTTTATAGTTCATTGAATTGTTAAATTTTACATTCACAATTTATTTAATTACTAAATGTATAAATCATAATTCTTCTACTTTTCGAATTTGGAATTACTTAGAATTATACAAATATAAATTATCTAATAAAAAATTAGAAATTGTGTATTTTTAATAATATCGTTTCCTTTGTTATGCATAAATTTGGCTAAACAGAACTGAAACAATTTATATTATAAAGTAACAATATTTATTAATATATTATAATGATGAAATTAGAGATAGCGTGTACAATATCGATGAAATATACGATAAATTTTCTGTTTACTAACGTGTGTCATATGAAGCAAACAATAACTAGATTACAAAGTGACAAAGGAAGAGACATATTCGAGTCAATTATGATCAATGACTCTAATGAAACAAATATTACTTTCATTCATGTCAATAAATAGGGAGCGATATAAAACATAATTCTTAACCTGAAGAATTTTACTTTCATTACAACTTTAAATTTTACCTTAATTTTCTTATTTTAATTTTTTAATTTTACTTAAAGAATTTTTCTTTATCTCAAGAATTTTAGTTTTATTTAAATTTTTAATTTCACTTTAATCTTTCAATTTTACTTAAGGAATTTTTCTCAACTTACAAAATTTTACTTTTACTTCAATTTTTAATTTTACTTTAATTTTTCTTCACTTACAAAATTTTGCTTTTATTTCAATTTTTAATTTTACTTACAGAATTTTTACATCAAATCCTTAGGATGTTTAAAACCTCGAAATCGGAAAAATAATTATTTCCCTCGCACTCTGTAAATTAATACGATTACGTTGATTGTCAATTCATCCAGTATCAATTCTTACAGTCGACCGGTTGTGTAAATAATCAGAAATAAAATTTCTACGCCGAGAAGTGACTCAGAATTGATATAGTCTTCACGGTCCAAATCAGGGCCAGGAGGCAGTTCTCCTACATCGTTCGAGATAAACATTCTCGTCTACTGCGTGAACGGTGATTAGCTTCGAAAGTTATATTATAAACAGTCTGTCATCTCCTGGCGTAGATATTCGAGTGGCTCGAGTGTTCTTGAGCCTCGAAAGAAGCTGCTAGGCAGAGGAAGATAGGGGAAGGCCTCGTGTCTGCGGAGTCATGCAGTCTGTTCCATGGACCTCTGTGGCTCGATTCTTTGTGTATCAGAATTTAAATACGAAAGAAAACATAAATTTCTAATTCTTAATTTCGATTTAATAAGATTTATATTCGATATAGAAAAATATATATTCTTCATTATTTTTTAATATTTATTGGTGAGGAGATATAACACATTTTTATTTTCGGAATTTAATTGAATTTTCAAAATGAGAATTTTATGAGAAATAAATCTGGAGTCGTTACTAATTTGAAGTTATTAAAAATTTAAATACAGACGAGAAACAATATAATATTTATTTTTACAATGCAAAATTTAATAAGATTTAGATTCGATATAGAAAAGTATATATTTCTAATTACTCTTTTTATTTTTATTAGATTGGGAAATTTGAATTATTAAACTGAGGAATTTGATGGGAAATAAATTTTGTAGTAGTTATTAATTTGAAATTACCAAAAATTTAAGTAAGAAGAAAAGGAAGTGTAAATTATTAATTTTTAAATCATATTTAATAAATTAAAAGGTTTATATTTTTAATTATTTTATATCTTCGTTGTTTATGAGAGATAGCTTGTTTTTACTTTTGATCATCAATAGAATTTTTATTTGTATGAGTTTAATGACATCGAAGAAATGTTATATAATTATTAAAAATTTGTATAAGAAAAGAAATAAAAATTCTCAATTTCTAATCAATTATATTCGAATTTATTTAATTAGTTATGATAAAATTAAAATTTTATCGAATCTTAAATGGTATCATCGAAATTAATACTACGTAACACGTCATTATCAGGAAATTTATCTATTTTAATCACTGAAAGGAAATCCGATTTTAGAGGAGGTTAACTAACTTTATATTGATATTCTTAAACATAACGTTATCAAACAAAATTTGCCACACTGTCTACTTTTCGATTACACGAGTAAACGTCGCGATTGCCACGAATCGCTTATCATTATCGGAACCATTGCTTAACGTTATCTCCCTTCTGAGGAAGGCAAAGACAGGGACAAACTTGGCAACTGAAACGAAGAAAGAAATCTCGAAAACCCTCAGGAAATCATAGTAGCCTAGAACAAGTTTCAAGAGTTCAAGAGTATGTAAAAATTTAAACGTCAAATATATCATTAGAACGATTAATTACAATCTTTCTTATAAATGAAATAGTAGCAGAAGAAACAGAAATACTAAAAAAAATAGGAAATAAGAAATATTCACTAGGAAGATTCATATAGCAATATTTATAAAGTTACACACTAATTTCGACTATCATCTCATTTATAATCAACCCAAACGCTACAAACAAACTTGAATTTAAAAAAAAAATATTTATAAAAATAAAAATTCATTAAAATTAAGATTGCAATCTATAGTATTCGAAAACATAATCGACATATCATACCATAATCGATAAATCGTATATATTAAAACAACCCCTTATATATGACCACTTATTGTATTACCACTTATATATTACCACTATTATATAGTACCATTTTAATTTATAATCTTTTTTATAATTGAAATAATGAAAGAAAAAAATAAGAAATATTCACTACGAAGATTCATATATCAATATTTACAATAAATTAAATCAATCATACATACAATAGATAAAATTACATTCTAATTTCAACTATCATCTCATTTATAATCAATTCAAACACAAACTTGAATTCGAAAAAAGATACCTGGGAAAATAAAAAATCACGAAAATTAAGTTTGCAGTCTATAGTAACATAATAGATATATACCATAATCGATAAATCGTATATATTAAAACAACCCCTTCACTAGTCTAATATAGTACCACTTTAATTTCCCCTAAATATAACAAACGTAACTAATAATAATTAAAATACGCCGACAATAAACGTTTATAAATAACAACTTCCTATCTCAATAAAATTAATAATTAAATAAAAATTAATTTTACCAAACCAAAAATAATTTTTCAATAGCCAAGACAAAATTATTAAAAGGTGACAATCATGCCAACAAAGAATTCCGCGTGTGGATACAGCTAAGAAATTGTTACATTTTTATTTCAATTAATTTTCAAAAATGGAAAACCGTGATCCCGACTAATTTACCAATTGCAGTGTTAAATTTCGCCACAGTCGCGACTCAACAGCTATTCGACTCGCGTAACGACTTTCAACGACTGAACGTCAAAATTCATTCATTTATATTTACCAGTAGACTTGGAGGATGAGTTAGGTGAACGAGGACGAAGGACGAGAGAGAAAGAGCGTAGAGCGTCGACGGCGGCGTACAAAGACGCTGAGGATGACGAGAGCGGAGCAACGGGGGTGCAGAGGCAGGCAAGGGGATGTGTCTGGCTGATGGAGCTCGAAACTGAATTAACCATCCCCGCCCGAGGCCCGTGATCTCGTCGCAACCTCATCTCGGCGACCATTATATTTGTCTTTGTATGCTAAACATTTTGCAGAATTATACGAGAGGTAAGTTTCCAAGTGTTCTTTGTCCATCTTCCACCCCCGATGCACCGCGTGAATCCTATGCATCCGTGGAAAAATTTTTGATGTGTCAGGAAGCAGATGGTTAAAGGTACACTTTAAGGAGTGGTTCTTGAAAGGGAATTTTGAGAAATTTGTGAAATATTTTAAAATTGGGCAAATCGTTTTCTACATTATTCGTGTTTTAAGAAATTTGTCGTATGCCAGGAAATTGGTGGTTAAAGGGGTGGTGTATTGCTTTGGGAAGAAATTTGGGAATTAAATTTGTGAGGGGTGTTAAGATTAGGAAATTGGTGGTTAAAGGGATGGAGGATAGCTTTGGAAAAAAATTTGGGAATTAAATTTGTGAAATATATTAAAATTGGGAAATATTTTGGGATTGGAAAAATCATGGTTTGTATGTGTTAATAAATTTTCTGTATGTGAATTTAGTTTCCTTTGGAAAAAGAAATTTGGGAAGAAATTTGTATTATAAAACATTGTTGGACAAGTTGGAGAAGACATTCTTTGTAAAATTTATTAAGGTTTTAAAGGAGAATGATGATTTGTGAAAAGTTGATTGGATTTGGAGAACAGGAGATATCAGAAAAGAAGAGATAAGGTTGGATTGAGGGGTGGTCAAATGTAAGTAATTCCTTAAATTTATTAATTTGTGAATTATAATTATTATTTTAATTGTTAATTTATTACAGGTTAAACTATCCCTGTAAATAATAATTGGAAGTATATAAATTTTACAAATAATGATTTTAAGTATAATTAATTCTAACTGGGCAAAAATAATTGTATTTTTATCAAAATCGAGTTATTTCATATTAAATGGTATGTGTAAAATATGGTAAATAACATTATATCGCAAACTTATTTTTAAATATAAAAATTCATGAACACATCAATTATACATATATAATCAAATATATATATAATAAAATATATCTATCAATTATACATATATAATATAATTGAACAAAAATATACAAAATTCAAAATTTCGAATTTTGCAATGCATTACCAAGTCAATTGTTACTAATACAAAATTTGTCTTTCCATATAATAACGATAAAACTCTCATAATTTCTATATAAATCACTGTATACCCAATTTTGTAAAACCACCAAAATATTTTCAAACTCACATACCCTCAAAAACTTGCAATAACCAATATATAAATTACACAACATAGAAAATAAACATTTCAACAGTAATCTTTACAATAAAAAATTATTTTTCGCGAATATATAAACAAATAAATAAATTTCCACGAATTTCCTTCATCGAGCCAAAAAATGAACTGATCGACGAAAAATATTTCGACATACGTTCAACGGCGAAAAATTATTTCTCGATTAGGCAAATAAATTTCCACGAATTTTCCCATTTCAGAGCTCGTTTCGAGACGAACTGCGATCGATAAAAAAATATTCGCGAAATTGGCGAATTTTTTATATCGACGGTTCCGCGTTGCACAATCGCGTCGGTGGGTACAAAGGGACGGATCTGAAAGGATTGTTGGATGTGCAAGCACCGCGTCGAGTATCAAGAGATCCGTTCTAATCTCGCGAATACACCGTCGACGTATTTGTACGTCGGTGTCACGCTGTCTGCACCGTCATAAATCGATAAGCCGGTTTACCACGTATTCTTATCGATAACAGGCATGCCGCCTACGATAGGACCCCAGGCTTTGCTGAACATCGGCTCTCGTTTCTTCTTTCACCGATATTTTATTGGCAAATTTTCGACTAGGTGGAAATTTGCAAGGATACGCCACGCTATAGTCATCGTGCGAATGAGGTGCTCGAGATGATTGGGAAAATTCGCGATTGAAGTGGAAAGTGAATTTTCTGATGATTTTTTGATATTTAAAAGATTCTTTGTACATAGTATCCTTTGGAATTGAAAGTTGACTGAATTTATTTGTATTAAATAGAAAAATTTTTAATTGAATTGGAAAATGGATTTTCTGACGATTTTTTGATGTTTAAAGGATTCTTTGTACATAGTATTCTTTGGAATAAGGAGTAAGTTGAATTTATTTGTTTTAAATTGCAAAATTTATAATTGAAATGAAAAGAGAATATTTTGTGATGATTTTTCACCAATCTCTGATGATCACTTCACAAAGATCTCTGATGATTTTTGGATATTTAAGGGATTCCTTGTACATTGTAACCTTTGGTGTAAGGCGTAAGTTGAATTTATTTGTCTCAAATAGACAAATTTCTGATTGCAATGGAAAGTGGATTTTCTGAAATTTTCTGATGACTATTGATATTTGAAGGATTCTTTGGATATTGTATCCTTTGGAATAGGAAGTAAGTTGAATTTATTTGTTCTAAATAGAAAAATTTCTGATTGAAAATTTTACATAGAATTTCTGTAATTCTCTGAAAATAAAGGAATTTTTAATAGTATTATTTGCAACAGAAACTAGGTCAAATTTACCTGTATTTGAATTTTGATTAAGTTCGTTCTAAATATATAAATCTTTTTTAATTTATTGTAGTGCTATAAGAAGAAATATGTTGGTCAAAAAGATATTACCAATTTTTACGTATGGATAATAAATTGAATTGTAATTTCTTATACCGCGAATGAACCATTTATTTGTCAAATCGATTAATTACATCAAATAAAAAGGAAAAATTAATTTTGAACATTAAAAGTTACATATCGATCGAGTTCTTTAACGATAAAATAAAAACAAACAAAAAAAAATAAAAAAAGGTTCATTTAACGTTATCCTTGTCATTTTGTGAAATCATTTATGTTGCTCATCCGTTTAATAGTTGAATAATAATAATAAATTTCATAATTGATTTCGTTGCGAATAAATCTTCATTTTTATAAACGCATAATCACGGATTCATCTTTCAGTTTGAACCGTTTCGTCGCAAATTAGTCGGAAGAGACGTAAAATGGTGGATGTGAACCGTGAAACAAGTAGCTGTACGCGAACACATGCAAAATTATAAATGCTCGACAATGTAATTTCGTTTTCAATCACGCGTACATCGTTTCTCGTCGGAAAAACGTACCTCTCGCTCGAGCTTTTCGTTGCATTTCAACCATCCACGTTCAATTCCGCTGTGATAAATTGTTGTAACGAATAACAGCCCGCTGGCTCGTGCAAAATGTCAGCAAACGCGTTTAAAAATTTTTAACCACGTTTAAAGACCAATCTGAGTGCGATTTTTCTAAAATAAACAGGGGTTTAATAAAGTTTTGCAATTCCGATTTTTAACAGATAAAATGGAATTTACTTTATGGTAAATTGTGTTGAATTTTATAATGGTTTACATAAATCTAACTAAGATAAATTCGAAGTAATCGAATTAATGTTGATTCAAAACGTTTCTCGACACCTGTCAATTGATTATTCTTCTGCTTTGCATTTATTTTAATTGATTTACAACAGTAAATGGTTGGCTTGGTTCTCGAAAGACAAATCTAGCCTTCTGTTTATGGTTCTCGGCAGCCAACTCATTATTCCATTCTCCATACATTTTTTCATTTTATTACTCAGGTATATGTCCCAACTCTTGAAAATGTAGTTACCTATTTCTCAAATTAAATTTTTAGAAATGGAATTCCTCATTCCTTATACAATTTTATTTTCAGTAAGGAGATACTATGGATATTTAATTTATTTACTTATTTTTTTAATTCTCGGAAATTATTTATTTATTTTAAATTTTGAGAATTTTAAATTGCAGAAAATAAAATTTGCAACATTGTTTTCCTTCGTTTTTCGATTTGTGGAGTCGATCAGTGTGGTTTTAGATTTATTTGGTCTTAAAAATGAAATTACCTATTTCTAAAATTAAATTTCAGAAACGAAATTTCGCATTTCTCATACAATTTTATTTTTAGTAAGGAGTTACCATGAATATTTCATTTATTTAGTTACTTATTTAATTACAGGAAATTATTTATTTCTTTTAAATTTTGGGAAATTTAAATTACAGAAAATAAGATTTGCAACATCGCTTTTCTTTGTTTTTCGATTTATAGAGTAGATCACTGTGGTTTTGGATTTATTTGGCATTTACTACAGTGATAAGAAAGAATTTCAGAAAATTTAAAAATCCTATTAATATTGCAATATTAAATCAATTGTTCCGGTTCATTCGAGCATGACTTTGAAGATTTAATACGTAAGTAGGAGACTTTTGCACATGCATCGATGCAATTTGATAAGATTTAAGTTATTAGTCACGTATGATGATAATTTAGAAAAGTATGCCAATCATTGAGGTATACTGATTAACTATGGGCATTTCTCATGAATCATTTTCCAGTTTTAAGCTATCTTTGTGATTTATCTGTTTCTCTTTCCACGATTTGATACTTGTAGCTGCTTCTAGTATAGATAATTTAAAAGTCTTTCCTGTTAAAGAGTTACTAACGTTGGGTTTTCATTTATCTAAATTAGTTACAGAATTTTCTGCGGACAAAAATGATTTCTATTTAATTAATCGACGCGAAATATCTAAGCCATTCACTGAAACCATAATTCCCTCTTCAATCACTATTTTATTCTACAAATAAATAAATTATTGTATTTACTTTATAAGTAAACCAATTTAATTAGACTTTACTTAATAAACAAACTAATTAAATTAAATTTTTTAATTTAATTTATAAATGATTAATAATTTATATATATATAATAAACTTATAATAAATCATATAGGAATAATGTATTTCATCATCCATTTCATCATCATCATCATCATCTATTTCTCATGTAAAATAACAAGTGGATAGTAATAATCGTTACTTTAAAAAAAGTCATTCAAAATAATCTCACCTTCCTGACATAGAGAAGCGAAGAAATGATAAAAAATAGATTAGAAATTAGTAAATTACTGGAATCGAAATTGAGAAACTGATACGAGATGCTTGGCTACTAATTTTTGATCGGAGATATCGGAAATAGATGATTCATGCTTCCAAAAACCATCGCCATGCAGCTGGTTTCTTCATAAATTGGATTAATACAATTAACTGGTAATAATTACAATTTCTTACCTTATTTTAGACAGGCATGCACGATTTCACGAATTCCACAAATTTTGATGAACATAAATTTCAATATAACCAACGACAGATATAAAATATTTATTTCAATTGTACGAACATTAATTTAAATTCAATTGTTAAAAACGTTAACTTGTTCAATACCATTAATTTAAATTAAATTGTTAAAAACGTTAACTTGTTCAATAACATTAATTTAAATTAAATTGTTAAAAACATTAACTTGTTCAATAACATATTCATCAACGTACATTAAATTTTAATATTATTCTAAATATACATTATAAAAATAAGCAAACTGCAAACTAGCTGCAATTAAAATAAAAATCATTTTCCTACTATTAATCATTTAATTGTTATTTCGTATTTTAAATATTGTTTTATTACCGAACATAATATTCCACGTATTTTTCTTATTTTTTAAAATATTATTAACAATATTTAGAAAATACCTGATTTCTATCTTAATTCGCCACAATGATATTCCATATTTTCGCGTTGATAAAACCGGTGATTAGATTCATTAATTAGATAAAATTTGTACAGCCTGTAATTGTTCGGAGATACGATGAACTCGTTAGAGAAATATTAACGAGAACAAAAATTCGAAATATATTCCATCCTATTTTTGCAAACATTTATATACCAAGATAACGTCCATTGTTCATTTTATGGATGCAGATAATTATTATCTTTGATGAAGTATTATAGTTAAGAGAAATAAAGTATTACAAAGGTTCTACGATTGAATAGTATTAGAAAATGTGGTAGTTCGATGCTTCAGATTGTCGTGAGACTGAAATCATTGTGTTGCCATTGATCATGCAATGATGAGGTATAATGACATACAAACAGTAGGAATATTGCACAGCACGTGATTCTGACATCGTCATTATAAGAATAATGTGTTAGAGGCTTATCGAATTATAGTTCTCTATTTTTCCTAAGAATATTATATCAGCAAGATACAATGGCAGAATTTTTTTACCGTCATTATCAGTTTGTTCCCTTTATAACAATTCATGCTTCACGGTTATTCGCTAATAAAGATAATCTGCAAAATATTTTACGCGCATTATTGAACTGAACGCAAATTTTATTTGGATATTTCAAAAACGAGAGGTGAAAACGTAGTATGAAATTCTAGTATTAAATTAGATAATAAATAACAAATTATAGTAATGTAAAATTAAAGAATAAATAATAAATTAAATTAATGTTAAATTAAACAAGGTTACATTATTCTTGAAAATTAATATTGATTTAGCTTTTTATTTTTAATATTGGTAACTTCTGTCTCTAATTATACTTATTTTAATAATAGTTTTAGTTGTTGAATTATTATAAAATATTATTTTCTGAAGTACAAATTTAGTTACAGAAATTTTTAAAATTTTGTAGATATAATAGCTTCTTATTTTTTGAAAATAATTCCACTGTTAGAATATTTCGAAAATATAATACAACAGATAAAATAGAAAAATTGTGTTTTGTAGATTGAATATAATTTTGAATATTGAATAATATTTTCTTTTACAAGCTTGCTAAAAATTGTAACTAGCAGATATAATATACTTAAACTCAAACTGGAAATTCACAAATAAATTTCAGCACCTAAATTGATATTATTATCCTTCCATGAATGAATAATTCTATTAATGAAATTAATAATTCCTTCAGCACTATTATTAAATCACGGTTGTAAAACCGCAATAAATCAGACAATGGTGTCGATCAAACGTGAAATAGCCATAGAACACCATAATAGAAGATTACGTTCCTCAGTCATTTGTCTTTTACCTAATTATGAACCATAGTAGCTATTGGTTATTTATTTTGAATCATCTATTTCTCATGTAAAATAACAAGTGGATAGTAATAATCGTTACTTTAAAAAAAGTCATTCAAAATAATCTCACCTTCCTGACATAGAGAAGCGAAGAAATGATAAAAAATAGATTAGAAATTAGTAAATTACTGGAATCGAAATTGAGAAACTGATACGAGATGCTTGGCTACTAATTTTTGATCGGAGATATCGGAAATAGATGATTCATGCTTCCAAAAACCATCGCCATGCAGCTGGTTTCTTCATAAATTGGATTAATACAATTAACTGGTAATAATTACAATTTCTTACCTTATTTTAGACAGGCATGCACGATTTCACGAATTCCACAAATTTTGATGAACATAAATTTCAATATAACCAACGACAGATATAAAATATTTATTTCAATTGTACGAACATTAATTTAAATTCAATTGTTAAAAACGTTAACTTGTTCAATACCATTAATTTAAATTAAATTGTTAAAAACGTTAACTTGTTCAATAACATTAATTTAAATTAAATTGTTAAAAACATTAACTTGTTCAATAACATATTCATCAACGTACATTAAATTTTAATATTATTCTAAATATACATTATAAAAATAAGCAAACTGCAAACTAGCTGCAATTAAAATAAAAATCATTTTCCTACTATTAATCATTTAATTGTTATTTCGTATTTTAAATATTGTTTTATTACCGAACATAATATTCCACGTATTTTTCTTATTTTTTAAAATATTATTAACAATATTTAGAAAATACCTGATTTCTATCTTAATTCGCCACAATGATATTCCATATTTTCGCGTTGATAAAACCGGTGATTAGATTCATTAATTAGATAAAATTTGTACAGCCTGTAATTGTTCGGAGATACGATGAACTCGTTAGAGAAATATTAACGAGAACAAAAATTCGAAATATATTCCATCCTATTTTTGCAAACATTTATATACCAAGATAACGTCCATTGTTCATTTTATGGATGCAGATAATTATTATCTTTGATGAAGTATTATAGTTAAGAGAAATAAAGTATTACAAAGGTTCTACGATTGAATAGTATTAGAAAATGTGGTAGTTCGATGCTTCAGATTGTCGTGAGACTGAAATCATTGTGTTGCCATTGATCATGCAATGATGAGGTATAATGACATACAAACAGTAGGAATATTGCACAGCACGTGATTCTGACATCGTCATTATAAGAATAATGTGTTAGAGGCTTATCGAATTATAGTTCTCTATTTTTCCTAAGAATATTATATCAGCAAGATACAATGGCAGAATTTTTTTACCGTCATTATCAGTTTGTTCCCTTTATAACAATTCATGCTTCACGGTTATTCGCTAATAAAGATAATCTGCAAAATATTTTACGCGCATTATTGAACTGAACGCAAATTTTATTTGGATATTTCAAAAACGAGAGGTGAAAACGTAGTATGAAATTCTAGTATTAAATTAGATAATAAATAACAAATTATAGTAATGTAAAATTAAAGAATAAATAATAAATTAAATTAATGTTAAATTAAACAAGGTTACATTATTCTTGAAAATTAATATTGATTTAGCTTTTTATTTTTAATATTGGTAACTTCTGTCTCTAATTATACTTATTTTAATAATAGTTTTAGTTGTTGAATTATTATAAAATATTATTTTCTGAAGTACAAATTTAGTTACAGAAATTTTTAAAATTTTGTAGATATAATAGCTTCTTATTTTTTGAAAATAATTCCACTGTTAGAATATTTCGAAAATATAATACAACAGATAAAATAGAAAAATTGTGTTTTGTAGATTGAATATAATTTTGAATATTGAATAATATTTTCTTTTACAAGCTTGCTAAAAATTGTAACTAGCAGATATAATATACTTAAACTCAAACTGGAAATTCACAAATAAATTTCAGCACCTAAATTGATATTATTATCCTTCCATGAATGAATAATTCTATTAATGAAATTAATAATTCCTTCAGCACTATTATTAAATCACGGTTGTAAAACCGCAATAAATCAGACAATGGTGTCGATCAAACGTGAAATAGCCATAGAACACCATAATAGAAGATTACGTTCCTCAGTCATTTGTCTTTTACCTAATTATGAACCATAGTAGCTATTGGTTATTTATTTTGATGCCAGTAATATTTTCTAGCATAGGAAGATTTATTTGATAATAATTTTCAACATGTTCGAGATGTCTATCGAGTTAACAAATTTATATTTTCTAGTCATTTTAACTCTTAATAATAATTTTAGTTTTATAATAAATTTTCCAATTTCTTTATTATTTCGTAATTATTATTTATTTTATTATTTTATTTCTATTATTTTCTAATATTATTTTTATTTTTATATTACGTTGGATTTAATTTTATTCTTAATATTACCATGGTTTTATTATTTACTATTTTTATTCTTATTTTATTATTTTTCCATTACAGACAAGATAGAAACGACAAGATGTCTAGAATTTGATTGGTCCTGGTATATTAAGTTTACCTTTTAATTTGGAAATTAATTATAAATTATCAGTCGATAATTTTGTATTTCCAATTTTAATACTAGGAATACCAAAATATCAAAGTTTTATAAAATTAAGGTTGATTTTTATTATACATTTTGATTCTTTTTCATCGTTCTATCATACAATAGCTAATAATTTAATCATTTACTAGAAAAATTGGTAATAACAATTTGTCATTTATACTAATTATTCCAGTCCATTAGATTAGTCCTATTGTCAAGAACATATATAGAAAATAAAATCCCTAATATGCCATTAAAGTACCTAAAATACAGCTAAAAATCTCATAGAATAGTCAACTGTCCAATCACCTACCAGAAAAATTCGTAATAATAATCTGTCACCTATAGTAATCATTCAGATCCCTGAATAGTCCCTATTGTCAATAACAAATTGTTAAAACAATAACTCTACATATATAAGAGTATCTAAAGCACAGCTAAACTTCTCATATTCCAGTCCATTAGATTAGTCCTATTGTCAAGAACATATATAGAAAATAAAATCCCTAATATGCCATTAAAGTACCTAAAATACAGCTAAAAATCTCATAGAATAGTCAACTGTCCAATCACCTACCAGAAAAATTCGTAATAATAATCTGTCACCTATAGTAATCATTCAGATCCCTGAATAGTCCCTATTGTCAATAACAAATTGTTAAAACAATAACTCTACATATATAAGAGTATCTAAAGCACAGCTAAACTTCTCTGATATATAATCAATCATCCAATCATCCACCAGAAAAATTCCTAATATATTCTGTCACCTATAGTAATCATTTCGATTCACTGAATAGTCTCTATTATTAACAATAAATTACTAAAATGGTAACTACATACACAGAAAACAAAACTCTACACCTCGTTAGAGTATTTAAAACACACTTAAAAATCTCTTACGATAGTCAACCATCCAATCATCTACCAGAAAAATTCGTAATAATAATCTGTCACCTATACTAATCATTCTGATTCCCTAGATAGTCCCCATTGTTAACAACAAATTGCTAAAACAATAACTCTACATATGTAAGGGTACCCAAAGCACTCCTAAACTTCTCTGATATAATAATCAACCATCCAATCATCCATCAGAAAAATTCGTAATATATTCTGTCACCTATAGTAATCATTCCGAATCCCTGAATAGTTGCTATTATTAACAACAAATAGTTAAAAATAACTCTAGAAACATAAGGATACCCAAAGCACACCTAATCTTCTGCGATATAATAATCAACCATGCAATCATCCACCAAAAAAATTCGTAATAACAATCTCTCTACCATACCAATCATTCCAATCCTCTAAATACTCCCATCGTTAATAATAAATTACCAAAACAATAGCTGCCCACGCAAAAGACAAAATCCCCAATTAGAGTACTCAAAACACACCTATATTTCCTTGATATAATAATCAATTATCCAATCATCCACCAGAAAAATTCGTAATAACAATCTTTCAACTATACCAATCATTCCAATCCTCTAAATACTCCCATCGTTAATAATAAATTACCAAAACAATAGCTGCCCACGCAAAAGACAAAATTCCCAATTAGAGTACCCAAAGCACACCTAAACTTCCTCGATATAATAATCAACCACCAATCATCCAGCAAAAAAATTCGTAACAACAATCTCTCAACTATACCAATCATTCCAATTTTCTAAATACCCCAATCGTTAACAACAAATTACCAAAACAATAGCTACCCACGCAAAAGACAAAATCCCCAATTAGAGTATCCAAAACCCACCTAAAATCCCTTGATACAACTAACCATCCAATCCCATGGTAAAAAAAAAATTCACAAAAACCATCTGTGATCCACAGCCCCATCGCACGCCAAACCTCGTTAACGATCAATTAAAGCAACTGCGATTACCGCGTGGCGCGGGGCAGCGCATCCCCGGAGCGTAAAAGCGGCAGCGCGAACCGTGTGTCCAGTGGCGCGGGATCCGATGTTCTTTCCACTGGCGGGGGGGCGAGGGGTGTCCGCGCTGGTGGACGAGCGTCGCGACGCCCGGAGGGGTCACCCTGACCCGGAAGCTCCGCCCCTGTGGAAGTCGAGCCGCCAACCGGCGTATCCAACGTTCGGGGCACGGTAGGAGGAGCCACCGTGTCCCCTTGGCGCCAGGTAACCGGCGATCCTGGAACCTCGACGACTGTCTGTTGGCATTTAGTACCGCGCCGACTCTCGAGGCAACGTTGTCTTCTTTTTTTTTTCCCTCCGGTAGACAGAAGAAGGGAAGAGGCGAAGAAGCCTTGCTCGCTGTGCCAGCCTTCCCTCTTCCGTGCGTTCTTGGTTCGACCACACTGCTGGATATACATGATCACCGTTGTAAACAGTCGTCGGGAGACAGCCGGTTGGATCGCGATTGATATATAAATCCTGGCAACGGGACACATCCTCAGTGACTATAGCCCGATCGACTAGTTCGCGACCTGGATCGTTGTTACCGTGCATGACCGGTCGTTCCTCGTGCTTGGGATTGCTCTGTCGGACATGGAAACCAAGATGGAGCCGCTGACACCGCCGCACACGCCGCCCACGTTGGACAGATCGATGCACCAGCAGCAACAGCTGCAGATCACGTCGCCCAGGTGGATCAGGTCGCAGCAACTGGCCGGGAGATTCGCGCAGCAACAGCCCGGACAGGGACAGAACGTCGGTTACCACCAGGCTGCGTTTCTGGATAATTGGCTGAGAGGCGCTGCCCTGCTCGCTGTCAGGGGTTGTTGCCCTCAGACGACCACTCCGCATCCTTATCACCACCAAGGTCATCAGGGCGTGCATCCCGCGCTTCCGGTACCGCCTCCCGCCTCGTTCCTAGCTAGGAGACTGCCTGGTCAGAGACCCAAGAAGCAGTTCATATGCAAGTTCTGCAACAGGCAGTTCACCAAGAGCTACAATCTGCTGATTCACGAGAGAACGCACACCGACGAGAGGCCCTACTCCTGCGACATCTGCGGCAAAGCGTTTCGCAGGCAGGACCATCTGCGTGATCATCGGTGAGTCTCCAATAGACGTGTCTCTTCGTGCACCTCCTGTCAACCTTTATCTCCGTTTTTCACCGATCTTTTGGGGAAAAATTTCATGGACTGACCCTCGACCAAGTCTAAATTAGGTACCAATCGGTTGGAATACGTTGTATCATAGTGTTGCTCGCGAAGGAACCTTATTCGAGTGTCTCCGGGTCTAAGAGTTTGACAGACAGTTGACATGTCTCTATTTTCTCGGGGATTTCGGGGATTCTAAAGTAGTCAAAAAGTGAGATCCGTGTTTTTCTCGTTCAGGAATAGTTATTTCGTTTGTACCGTACTTTGATGTTCGATGGAGACTTTGAATATCGAGTTCTCTAGCAGCCTTGGCGCGAAAAAACATCCGTCAAGTGCACTTATCAGTTGTTCCACTTATCTCCTGGCGGAAGGTTTCAAACGAGCCTCGAGATTCGATCGTAATCGCGGAATCGACGAATCTCGATAACAATCTGACTTGGATGATCGCAAACTCCTGTCAATAGCCTCTGCTTCGTCTTGGGAACGAATCTGAACGAAATCGAGATATAAGACAGAGTTAGAACGATGTCTGTTTACTTTCCAGGTATATCCACAGCAAGGAGAAACCGTTCAAATGCAGCGAATGCGGGAAAGGATTTTGTCAAAGCAGAACTCTTGCTGTGCACAAGATCCTTCACATGGAGGAGTCGCCTCACAAGTGTCCGGTTTGTGCCAGGAGCTTCAACCAGAGGAGTAACCTGAAGACTCATCTTCTCACGCACACAGACGTGCCACAGGACCTGAGAATCGAGGCACCAGTCACACCTGAGTCCAAGATCAACGCTTCCGCGACTGTCAGGCAGATGGCGGAGAGGGTGAGTGGCCTGATCCCGATCCAGAGGACCAGCACCACCACCCCTAAGCTCGGTTTCAGTATAGAGGACATCATGAGGCGTTAAACCGACCCTTTCTCCATTTTTCTCATAGTTTCCCGCGTCGATCTTTTTGTTAGTTTCGTGGAACGTGCTTCTTTCGAATCTGCAAGACTCTAGACCTCTGAATAATTCGAGGTCGCCGTAGTAATTCTGTGTTCGTATGACAGCTTTTAGACTACATTTACGTTTAATTTGGAGGAAAGAAGGCAGATTTGGTTGTTTGAAATCTAGATCGATAGATCAAGGTCTAGATCGATAGATCAAGGTCTAGATCGATAGTTAGGAAGATTTTTGAGATTTATCTTAGGCTAGTTTGGATCATTGATCTAATCGTCAGTATTGTATCTTAGACATTCCTTGGTGATATTTAAGGGAGGGAAATTTTGGTTTCGGGTAAAATGTAGAGGCTGTACGAATGGAAAACGATGTTCTTCGTGAAGTATAATGATTTTCGATCGAAGCACGTTCGTTTCGAAGTGTATCATACGTCGCGTTGTAAATATGGTTTCGCTTAAGTTATTCGACCCGATTTCGCCCGTGTTGTAGGGAAGAAGGAACGACCAAAGCATACCTTCGTCTTCCTTCCTTCTTCCTGTCACTTGTAAATAGCCGTGTACTTGTATTTAACTGTAAAATATTAGCCAAATCGCTCGAAAACGTATTTCTTGTATGTCTCCATCGAGTGTCGCGAGAAGATTTATCATTAGCTTTAACACGTTCAGTGCCACGAAAATTGATCCCTTGCACCTGAAAATATTTTCATCGCGAATAGGTACCAATTCGAATTTTTCTATCTTCTCATTTTTTAAATAAAAATAGCAGGAAATTAATTACTTAATTAAATCGACAAATTTTTACGATAACATAGAAAAAAGTCATGTATATATTAATTTTCGAGGAAATATTTTATGTTCGTGCCGATAATTATGAAAGTGATCTGATTATTTTATCACTCGTTCATTTTATAATATTGCAAAACTATTTTCACAGAAAGTAGGATCACTGGAATGATTAAATTTTTAGTTTATTTAAATACGAAATAATTAATAATTACTGTCACGATCGTAATTTTTAATAATAATTAGCTATTTTGAATCTTCTATATTTTTTCTATATTTCTAATAACATTATACAACTGTTATCGTCAAAATAGCTTATTTTTAAGTGGAAGTCTTTTGAAGGTAAAAAGCTAGGCAAATTCTAGGTACACGAAAACTCCCCAAAACCCCTTAAAAACCTCGATATCCATTACGTTCATTCGCGAAACACCTCAAACCCTTCGTATCGTACGTATCATTCGAAAAATCCCAAGAATGACATCAATTAGAGGTTCGGTTGTCAACTCAGGAATGACACCACCTAGATAGTTGTCAACAAAAGCATGACACCAACTAGATATTTGGTTGCCAATCCAAGAATGACCACCTAGATATTTAGTTATCGACAAAAGCATAATATCAACTATATATTTGGTTGTCAACCCAGGAATGACTACCTAGATATTTAGTTGTCAACCCAGAAATAAAACCACCTAGATATTTAGTTATCAACAAAGAAATGACACCATCTGGACATTTGGTTGTCAACCCACGAAAGATCTCACATCGCGCACTGAACGTGTTAATCGAGAAGCACCCAAACCCCAACATCTCAATCCAACATCAATCCCAATCCACCTCCATTTGCCACCCTCTGATCCAACCTTTGCCAAGAGCCCTGAGAGTCAAAGCACAGCTAAGACACGATCGTACGAATTTCACGCTACACCAAAGAACAATGCGTTCCCTGTCGCGTCAGCTCGACTGGTTTTCCAGAAGCGAGACGGGAAGCTCGGGTTGCAGAGGGTTAAACCCGAAATCTCGCGATAAGGCAGCCTCTGGTAACCGTCTGCCAGACTGCACCGGGTCCCGCGTGAATAACGAGGCGTCAGAGAGTATCTTTGGAGGCGTCAAAATAATTGGTCACTCCTCGGCTAGACAACGATCTGTCCCAGGAAGCCGCAAGGTGTTTCTCTCTATCGACGGCGTAAATCGAGTCGCACACCCTCTGCACCCGTCCGTATTTTCCCTCGGAAATTAGGAATTCTCGGATCAGATAAGCCGAAGGGACACCTCCCGGTAGTTGCCTGCGCGCCACCTTTCTCCGACCGGTGACCTGTAAATAGTCCCAAAGATCGCTCTTTCCTCTTCCTCCCTCTCTCTCTCTCTCTTGCTCTTTGTCGTTTAATCTAGGAGAAGAAAGGGCCCGTGGGACCACCCACGTCTTGTACATACACGTATAGTTTATATACCTGACACGATCGTGGAAATTGTCGCGATACACGAGGCTAGACACCATGGTCCCATAGGCCTTTCGTTTAATGGCTAAGGACGGAGAGCTCTCGATGGTTCTCGGTGATTCCGACGCGTTACCATTAATTTAAGGTCGTTGTAAATAGACGCGCGTGAACGGGGAGCTTCGAGCACTTTCTAGGGATCTTTGGGGATTTTTTGGGGGAAAATTCGAGATTGGGTTGTGGGAGGAAACTTAGCGTCTATTGGAATGTTAGGGTGGACGAGGATATTGGTGGGTTAAACGAAAGTTCGATGGGTGTTTTGGGGTAGTTTTGGGGTTAAGATTGGATATTATAATAATTTAATACCGAGTCTACCATGATCGAATTTTTATCCTTTATAATAAATTTTGGATAAAAATTCTGCACGCCAACGAGCTTAGCGTTACTGATGATACTTTACTGAGATATTTGACTGTGTTGGTAACAAAATTTCCAATTGTGAGTCAAGAATTTCGAAGAAATTCATTTTTCACTCATATATCTCATTTTTGCTGAGATTTATCAGTGCGTTGATAACAATGAAAGTGGCCTAAGTCAAGAATCCTATGTTTATTTCTACATTTACAAAATATTTAAAAGAAAATAGTAGTTTGCAATTAATTGGAAATTTTTTAATATTTTCAAAAATTGATATTTTGGTAATTCGAAATAAAGTATGATCACTTAAGATACCTTTATTTATCACGTTGAGTATGTTGGCTAGTGAGGGTAGATTTAGTGTTAATAGCGCGTTTCAGAAGATCTTTCTGGATCATTTTCGATCGAAGTTCTCGAAGCAACCCTCGCTCAAAAATGTGTAGATAGTTTTTACTCTCGTTGAAGATTCTTTCGTAGTTGCATCTTTGAATAATTTTCGTGCCCCTATCGTGGTCCTCCTTAATGTGTAAGGATAATATGAGTGTTCCGATTGGGTAATTATAGTGTGTTCGAAGTGTGAGGGATGTTGAGCGTGTCAGCGCGTAGTTATACCAAAAAATGGAAATAGGAGGATGCTATTGCCCTAGTCTATTGTAATGTATATTTAAATATTATTGTTATTGATTGGAAATAGAAATTCGATTGAAAGAAACTGATGGTCTGATGGTATTTTAATTACCCACTTGCCTTGTTGCGTTTTGTTTGTAATTTTTATAGCGTTACACCGTCTTTTGTATTATGTTTTATATGTGCTATATATTATAATATATATAATATATTTAATTAATAAATAGAAAATTTTGAAGATCAGTTTTGATTACATTTCATATATTTTATTGAGATTTTCCTCTTGTCAGATTCACTAAATTGTTAACAAATAAATAAAGGTCTACTAACATTGATTTATTTAAATTAAAATCGTTTGACTTTCAAATGCAATTTTAAAATTATTAGATGATTAATACAATTATTATTTTCTTCGGTGGTTGAATCGGTTATTGAAGAGTAACTGAGAAATTATAAATATTTTTAATAATGAATAATATACTACACATTTTGTTTAAAATTAATATTAAAAATATTTATAATTTCTCAGTTTTATTCTTAGCAAAGTGGCTCACGCGTCAGCTCGACTGGTTTTCCAGAAGCGAGACGGGAAGCTCGGGTTGCAGAGGGTTAAACCCGAAATCTCGCGATAAGGCAGCCTCTGGTAACCGTCTGCCAGACTGCACCGGGTCCCGCGTGAATAACGAGGCGTCAGAGAGTATCTTTGGAGGCGTCAAAATAATTGGTCACTCCTCGGCTAGACAACGATCTGTCCCAGGAAGCCGCAAGGTGTTTCTCTCTATCGACGGCGTAAATCGAGTCGCACACCCTCTGCACCCGTCCGTATTTTCCCTCGGAAATTAGGAATTCTCGGATCAGATAAGCCGAAGGGACACCTCCCGGTAGTTGCCTGCGCGCCACCTTTCTCCGACCGGTGACCTGTAAATAGTCCCAAAGATCGCTCTTTCCTCTTCCTCCCTCTCTCTCTCTCTCTTGCTCTTTGTCGTTTAATCTAGGAGAAGAAAGGGCCCGTGGGACCACCCACGTCTTGTACATACACGTATAGTTTATATACCTGACACGATCGTGGAAATTGTCGCGATACACGAGGCTAGACACCATGGTCCCATAGGCCTTTCGTTTAATGGCTAAGGACGGAGAGCTCTCGATGGTTCTCGGTGATTCCGACGCGTTACCATTAATTTAAGGTCGTTGTAAATAGACGCGCGTGAACGGGGAGCTTCGAGCACTTTCTAGGGATCTTTGGGGATTTTTTGGGGGAAAATTCGAGATTGGGTTGTGGGAGGAAACTTAGCGTCTATTGGAATGTTAGGGTGGACGAGGATATTGGTGGGTTAAACGAAAGTTCGATGGGTGTTTTGGGGTAGTTTTGGGGTTAAGATTGGATATTATAATAATTTAATACCGAGTCTACCATGATCGAATTTTTATCCTTTATAATAAATTTTGGATAAAAATTCTGCACGCCAACGAGCTTAGCGTTACTGATGATACTTTACTGAGATATTTGACTGTGCTGGTAACAAAATTTCCAATTGTGAGTCAAGAATTTCGAAGAAATTCATTTTTCACTCATATATCTCATTTTTGCTGAGATTTATCAGTGCGTTGATAACAATGAAAGTGGCCTAAGTCAAGAATCCTATGTTTATTTCTACATTTACAAAATATTTAAAAGAAAATAGTAGTTTGCAATTAATTGGAAATTTTTTAATATTTTCAAAAATTGATATTTTGGTAATTCGAAATAAAGTATGATCACTTAAGATACCTTTATTTATCACGTTGAGTATGTTGGCTAGTGAGGGTAGATTTAGTGTTAATAGCGCGTTTCAGAAGATCTTTCTGGATCATTTTCGATCGAAGTTCTCGAAGCAACCCTCGCTCAAAAATGTGTAGATAGTTTTTACTCTCGTTGAAGATTCTTTCGTAGTTGCATCTTTGAATAATTTTCGTGCCCCTATCGTGGTCCTCCTTAATGTGTAAGGATAATATGAGTGTTCCGATTGGGTAATTATAGTGTGTTCGAAGTGTGAGGGATGTTGAGCGTGTCAGCGCGTAGTTATACCAAAAAATGGAAATAGGAGGATGCTATTGCCCTAGTCTATTGTAATGTATATTTAAATATTATTGTTATTGATTGGAAATAGAAATTCGATTGAAAGAAACTGATGGTCTGATGGTATTTTAATTACCCACTTGCCTTGTTGCGTTTTGTTTGTAATTTTTATAGCGTTACACCGTCTTTTGTATTATGTTTTATATGTGCTATATATTATAATATATATAATATATTTAATTAATAAATAGAAAACTTTGAAGATCAGTTTTGATTACATTTCATATATTTTATTGAGATTTTCCTCTTGTCAGATTCACTAAATTGTTAACAAATAAATAAAGGTCTACTAACATTGATTTATTTAAATTAAAATCGTTTGACTTTCAAATGCAATTTTAAAATTATTAGATGATTAATACAATTATTATTTTCTTCGGTGGTTGAATCGGTTATTGAAGAGTAACTGAGAAATTATAAATATTTTTAATAATGAATAATATACTACACATTTTGTTTAAAATTAATATTAAAAATATTTATAATTTCTCAGTTTTATTCTTAGCAAAGTGGCTCGTCTTTTAATCAATTTGCATATTTTGTTTCAATTTTACGAATTTCACATTACGAATAAATAATTGAAAATTATGCGAAAGAAATTATAAACTGAAATTACAATATAATTAGAAGATAATTAAAAATGTATAACAAAAATCCCAAACACCACCATTTTTAATTTTCTTAAATTTATTTAATTGAATTCCTTAACATTAAATACTTAGACACAAAATTTTAATATCATACTTAAAATACAATTCAAATATCGATATACTAACTACCAACTAATATCACTGAATTCATTGGTGATTTAAAAATTATTTAAACATAAAAACAGTAAATTAAAATTCTAAATGCATTAAAAATCTTCCCATAAATAACAAAATTCCACCCCATGTCTCAATACTCCATTGCCCTAACAAACGTCCTCAAAAACACCACAGAATTACTTTTAAAAAATTGTTTACCATTATCCCAACCTTCAATTGACAAACTCCAATAAATCTCATTACTTTGAAAATTCAAATGCTCCATATATTCGCATAAACCTGTAAAATAACGTTATTGTGCAATTAACTATTACAGTGTCGAAGAGAAATTCGTAGTACTCTAATAAAAATATGGTGCATCTATAAAATTTCTAAATTTCAATTCGACCTTTTTGGAATTAACTTTGCAAGGGCCGTAAAACTATCTGTCCCTTCCCCCACCACGACCGCCACGGATGCCTATTGTCGCGCCCTCGTCCTCGGATCGCTGAACTATCACGTTTCCCCAACGATGGCCGGCAGTTAACCTGCTTGCTCGGCAGTTAGCTCTGTTTAACTTTAATTAATTCCCTCGCCCCTCCAGGACAATAAAGCATAATGAAAAACCGGGTAAACAGATCAAATTGGCCTATATGCTTCCTCACCATCGCGCAAACTTTCAGTCATTGTACGTGATTCGCTTACTTCTCTGTTTGTGTTCATCGGTATAAAGTTAATCCATAGCGTCGTAAAAAAACGTCGTGTTTACGTGCACTACTTGTCAGAAGTTTGGGATCAGTGATTCGATGATATGGAATTTGGACGTTTTTAATGGAAGGTGAGAATGGATGTAGAAATTTTGTTTGTATTTTTATATATTCGGTAACTTTTTTGGAAGATTATGCTTAAGACTGAATTTAAAGTAGGGTTTATTGGTTACGATAGAGGTGTTATTTAAGAGAGGGACAAAATGTGAAATATTGTAGAAGAGTAATTGTGGGGAATTAAGAGAAATGGATTAGTGGTTAATTATTGGCAGGAAGTTGTTTATGTTTATTTATGATTGTATTATTTGTAAGATAATAAGATATATTGTTTTAAAAAATTGGGAAACGTTATTCAGTAAATACTAGTGTACCAAATAAACCAAAAAAAGAAGAAAGAAATCAAGTTTTCTTCAATTAAAATTTTGTTCTCTTTCTTTCTCAATTTCTTATTTTTTTTAATAATTATCAATTATCTTCTGTCAATTTTACCCAAATTAATCAAAAAGGAAAAGAATAAAATCTTTGTTGAAATTTTCTCTTTTCCCTTTCTCCTAATTTCCACCAAATTAAAAAAAGAAGAATTAGGTTCTCTTCAAATAAAATTTTCTCTTCTTTCTATCCTCAATTTTTCTTTATCAACTTTCAATAATCTTCTATCAATTTTACCCATATTAATCAAAAAGGAAAAGAATTAAATTTTTGTTCAAATTTTCTCCTTTTCTCTTAATTTTCTCCAAATTAAAAAAAAAAGAAGAATTAAGTTCTCTTCAACTAAAATTTTTTCTTTTCTTCTCTCAATTTTCTTTTACCAAATTTCAATTGTCTTCTATCAATTTCACCCAAATTAATAAAAAACGAAAAGAATTACATCTTTGTTCAAATTTTCTCTCCTTTTTTCTTGCAAATTAAATTTCTTGCAAATTAAAAAAAAAATCAGGTTCTCTGCAACTACAATTTTCTCCTCTTTTCTTCTCTCAATTTTCTTTTATCAATTATCAATTTTCTTCTATCATTTTTACCCAAATTAACCAAAAGGGAAAAAATTAAATCTCTGTCCAGACTTTCTCTTTTCCCTTTCACCAAATTTCCTCCAAATTAAAAAGAGAAAAGGAAAATCTTCGTTTACTGTACCCCGAAAGCAAAAATTTCCCAGAAATCCATTTTCCCAATTTATTTCAACGAATCGTTCTCTTTCCAGCAGTTTCGCAATCGCGACGATTTATCGATCCATAACCACCAAGGGGGTGTGAAGGATAATTGCAACCTTTTCGAAATCCCCGATAAGTCTGGAATGAGAGAAAGGATACGGTGGAGATACATCAGGATGCAGGTAGCCGGAGTAAGAGGAAACCAGGTAGAGGGAGACGAGGACCCCACTTGGTTGAAGGAGGATACGAAATGGGAAGAGAGACTCCCTTCGTACCCTTTACCCGTACCCTCGAGGACGATTTAATTACAATAATCACGACATTACGGTTCCTGGTATCACGGTACAGTCCACCGTGACTTGTCTCACGCAGAAGACTAATCGTTCTTTCTAAATCCAGGACAGTCCACTGATTTGGAAACGCCTCCGGAACGCTTGGTTCCTGGGTATTTAGTTTCTGATGATAGTGACGGAATGAAGCAATTTGTCCAACTGGCTTGAACGATCCGCGAAATTTTTAAACGACCCGTTTCGATCGGGAAAATTTGCCAGATTCATAGAAACAGAAAAATTTTCCGAGAAAATAATAAATTTATATCGATGCAGATAATGTAGAGGTATAATACGATTGTGTAACGTCGAAAGTTATTTGCGAATATCGCGAAAATTGTGGTACACCCTCTGTTATATGCTAGGGAAAAAGTTGTTCCAATTTTTCATTTTTGTAATGCATTTAAAAATTATTTTAATTGAGAAACGAACGATTCATCAACAAGTATAGCTTGTTTGATTTTTTAATTTTGGTGGTGTTGATATAACGATGGAAATATTATTTTGTGTAAGAATTATGAATTTCCGTGGTGTTGTGTAATTAGTAGTTAATAGAGGGTAATGAGTTTGGAGAAGAAAAATAATATTTTCATGGAAAAATTGAATTTAAAGAATGGCGAAACATCGTGTATTTATATTTAAATAATTTGGAGATTTGAAAGTGATTTATGAAAAATAGTTAAAAGAAAGTAAATAGGTACCTATGTGTACAGAAATATTATTATTAAAGTTAAGTAACGTAAAAGGAATTTTATATTAGGAAATTTTGTTTCGAAATTGTTTAAAATTTTGATATTCCTCCAAAATTTATTTAAAAATTTTAGTAATGTTAGGATTTTTCCAAATGAATATAAAAATTAAAATTATATTCGTTAATCTTCGATATTCAATAACATATTATACTATAATTAGTATTAATTAATATTATACTATACTGTTAATATTATATTATACTGTACTATAGTTAATATTATTATTAAAGTTAAGTAGCGTAAAAGGAATTTTATACTAAAAAATTTTGATTTGAAATTATTTAAATTTTTAATATTCCCCCAAAATTTATTTTAAAATTCTAGTAATGACAGAATTTCTGCAAATAAATTTAAAAATTAAAATTATATTCATTAACCTTCGATATACAATAAAATATTATTCTATAGTGTTATAATATTTTATGAGATACCATGTTACAATATATGTATACATAATATTCTACAATATACACTAACTAACTTATTATTTTATATAACTATGTTTAACTATATAACTTATATATTTTATAATAAAACTAGTATGCCAAAAATTTCTCTCTTATCTAAAATAGTAATTCTATAATAACAACATTTAGTAAAATTACCATTATATTCAAAATACAAAAAGATCAATATTTATTTAATCACTATATGAAACATTTGTATATTTTGAATATCAAATTACGAAAAAGAAAAAAGAATATTTGAAACGTGTCATTTTAACAAATCTTATATGATCAGAAATGAAATATACAATTTTAATTTAATTATAATATTATTTAATTTAAATTATAATATTTTTTATTCGAAAAAATGACGTGGAAGCAATTGAAAAGAGTGAGAACCAGTTTTACATCACCGAATATGAATATCTGAATCTGCCCTTTGATAACGTTGAATAATTAACGAGCAATAGCAGTACATTGTAGAGCAAGTTGTAACTTCATCATACACGAAATATTACACGACAGATTGCGACTCAGCTTGAGGAACGCCTACTGATCTGCGATCGTGTTTATCACTTCCTGCAATCGGCTGATCTAAACACGATCCTGTATGCATAACGATATTAGCAGCAGTCTGCCGGGACAACTCGTTCCGAGGTATCTGATAAATTCTCGGTCGCTGTTATTTATCTGTGAAAAGATTTTTGAAGTCGAACTTTTTAGCAGTTGCGCGAATACCGCATATGTTCAGAAAATCTTGCGAAACTTTGCGCGTTACTCGACAGATGTAGATGTTATATGTGTAACCATAAATCCATTTGTTGGTTTATGAATATTTGCTAGGCTGACTTTTACTTTCAAACACGGATATTATTACTTATTTGTATATATTTATAATTGTTGATTAATTTCGTTGACAACTTCTATAATTAATTTTATAATCTATAAGTTCTGTAGAATTAATTAGAATTTTAATTTCAATATTAATTATGCGAAAGTAAAAGATATGATTGTCAGTTATAAAGTTGAATAAATTGTAAAATGAGAAAGTTATCGTGTAACTCACACTGCTAGCTATGGATTGTTAGCTACGAGATTTAATAAATATAATGTAATAAAAATAGTAATTGTAAGGTAAAGTGTTTAATAAATTTAATATTGTATAAAGTAAAATCTTTTAAAAATTTTATCAAATTTAAGGTAATAAGAAACGTAATTCCTAGTTATAACATTTAATTAATTCAATACTATAGAAATTCCACTTATTAATAGTAAATTTAAATAAATATAATATAATAAAAACAATCGTTCAAAATTAATGAATACAATATAATAAAAATAGTTATATAAAATTAATAAATATAATATAATTAAAATGATCATTTCAAATTAATAAATGTAATATAATTAAAATGATCATTTCAAATTAATAAATGTAATATTATAATATACTAAATACATTCTATTGTAATATATATTGTAATACACTAAACTAATACTAAAAAATACTGCTACTATAAACTATACTAAACTAATACACTATATTGTAATATATTAAAATTAATAAATAAAATGTAATAAATGTAACATTGTAATATACTAAATATATTGTATTGTAATATATATTGTAATATACTAAACTAATACTAAAAACTACCACTACTATAAACTATATTAAACTAATACAGTGTATTATAATATACTAATTGAATAAACAAAATATAATAAAATCAATAATTACTAATTATATAATACAATAGATACAATTAACATATTAAACTAAAAATTATTTATTAAATTTTTATTAAATCTTCATAATTAAATATTGCATAAATTTTTCTCAATTTCTCAATCTGATCAGAATTAAAATTCTAAATAGCGAGGTCAATACACCCTGTCTGTCTCGTTTCTCGAAATAAAAAGGATCCAAATGTTTCTTCGTTTTAGGGAATTTTATCGTTGCGGTTAGAAAGTCACTAGACTCCTCTTTCGTGGCGTTCGTAATTCCGTAGGTTCTCCAACGAGAAAAGAATTTCCCAGTGAAGTGCATTGGGACGAGGGCAGAGATGGCTCTGCAGTTAATGAAAGAGAAAAATGACATCGGGATCGAAATTTCGGGCTATTCGAAAGTAGCAGTGTTTTTATTGCGAGTCGAGCAATTGTGGGAACCACTAGTGGAACGCTCGTCGTGGAAATTGCTTCAATTTCGGAAGCATCAATCAGCCTAATGACTCTAAATACCGCCATCTCTGATTTATGTGATTTAAACGAGTAAGATACTTTTTTTGGTAATATTGGACAAAGGAACAGTCGACCAGAGTACTTTTTATTATTTTTTGTTATTAATTTTTAATTCATATTTTACTGTAATAATTATTAATTGGGGTTAAGTACTGATGATTTCATTTTTTAATATTGTAATAGTAGGGGATTCTTCGATTCTCAAAGGATTGTAACATTGCAATATTTCTAGCTTCATATTTAATATTTTTGGTATTTTTTAATTGTGAGATTAAACGAGAATTATAAGTAACTGCAGATTCAAAAAGAAAAAATAATTGGCTAGTAATAATAAAAGTATAATTAATAAGATTAGAATTATTAATGGTACACTTATTAATAATACTATAATACTATTACATTAATGTAAGTAACAGTGATAATAATAAAAAGGCTAGGATTAAACAAAACCAATATCATCTCAAAATAGTTTCCAAAAATCCCTAAATTGTAATTTTTACAAAAAAGAAAAAAATCATCATACTAATAATTATTCATATATCATACTCTTCAATATTTTTTGCATATCAAACATCAAAATTTTGTTCAATTTCTAATAACAATAATAATAAAAACTATATTATCTCATATTATCTATCCAAAATCCCCAAATTATAATGTTTATAGATTAAATGTAGATTATAATTCTATATTATAATTCTAGATTATACTTCTTCCCACCTATAATCTTTAAATTAAATTTAGATTATAATTCTTTCCAAATTATAATTTTTAAATTAAATCTAGATTATAATTCTTCCCAAATTATAATTTTTAAATTAAATTTAAATTGTAATTCTTCCAAAATTATAATTTTTAAATTAAATTTAGATTATAATTCTTCTCAAATTATACTTTAAAAAGGAAAAAATCTTCAGACCAGTAATTACTCACACATCACCCTGTCCAGCATATCCTCCACTAAAAAACACTAAAAGACACCGAACCGCGTTCATTGACCACCCAACGAAGTATCACACCAGCCACCCACCCCCACCCTTCGAAAAGAAAAAGAAAACGAAAATTACAATTCCAAGATAGTAAGAATTCTGTCCATTGCCAAAGTCACCAGGGTGGAATCGAGACCCAGCGAGAAGGCAGCACAGAGGGCGGCACTGTACGACGATTTCGGGGTAGCAGTTTTATAGCGAGCTCGCAATTGTGGGAGTTAGCACAGTGGAATGTCGTGAGGGCCCCCGGGGTCCACCCTCGGTGCCCTAAAACGTTAACCACAGATCTCTGGGTGGATTAGATCGCTCGGTCCGGGCTAAGCCCCGAGCTACGATTTGCGGCCAACAGGGAGACGAAGAAGAAGAGAAGCTGCCACGGTCCCCTCACCGTTCCCTTCGTGTACCCTCTTATTAGGGCGTGAGCCTTATCTAAGGGTCATAGGGCCCCCGCGACCTCCAAAGTCCCACAGGCGATCCCGCAGAATTCCAGGAGTCACTGGTCACCTCTACGCATCGTGTGTAAACGCGAATTCGATCCTTTGAACGAATCATGCTCCGGGGCTCGAAAATTTTCTGCAACCCCCTGTGATAGTTGTATACAGTGTGTAGTGTTGGTGCAGGTGTGGTGAACCCTATTATATACGTTGGTGTGGGTGTGGGATACTCCTTCATACATATTGCTATCGGTGTGGTAGACGTGGTAGGTATTTAGGGTGTTCAAGGTCGTAGTATAGTACACTGTTAAATTCATCTCGTCGTCAGCAATAATCCTATGACATCAAATATACACAGTACTATTCAAAAAAAGTCAACGTGACCATGACTTTTTTATGTAAAAATCATTTTCTGAGATTTAAAAATGTGGGATTATATACTCCATTAGGTATTAAAAGAATTTTGTCTAAAACATTTTTTAATTGCACTACAAGAAATGGCTAACAAATGATTATAAAACTTAACACGTATGATCTGTATAGTGAAATATAGTAATGCGGTTGGAAAGGGAGAGAGAAGAGGTTTTGCTGGATGAAATTTAGTTTGGAAGGATTTTTGGACAATAATTTAAAAAGTTTAATTAAATGCATACATTTGTGCTACACTAGCGCCACTGTGGAGGTACTGATAAGCTGCAGCTTGTTATTTGGGCTCGTTTTCATCGATAAAAATGAGAGAGTGGGCGAGGTTAGTGTATCTGTGAATAAATTTATAAGTCTAGTGGATTTTTGGAAAATCAATTGGGAACATTTAGATAAAAAAATATTAAAGTATTAATTGACAATCGAAATTAGTATTTTATTAAAGTACCAGATGCAAAATCCCAAATAACTAGGATAGTATTTCCAATACTACACTAGCGCCACTACGTCGACATAATTACTCTACACCAAAGATAATAAAGAGCAAATAAATTTGAAAGGCTGCTGTATTTTTGGAAAATCAATTGGAAATATTTAGATAAAATAATATTAAAGGACTAATTAACAATCGAAATTAGTATTTTATTAAAGTACCAGATGCAAAATCCCAAATAACTAGGATAGTACTTTCCATACTACACTAGCGCCACTACGTCAATATAATTCCTTTACAAAATCGAAGATTCTTCATTTGCTCCTTTCCCAAACAAAATTTCCAATTCCAAAATACTTTCATTGTTTTCTCCAAAGAAAAAATTCCCCAAGTTTTCCTTAATTTCTATTCCATCCCGAATTACGAAGACCCAAGGATTAATTACATATTCTCGATGGAGCATTCGGCAAGCATACAGCACCCAAGGATTAGACAGGCCCAGACATCATCGATCTAGCAATGACTCCCGCACCCTGGCCGCAGGTAGCGACCGATGTGACCACCGTGCGACTTTGATTCGCAGGAACGATTAAACGCGCAATAATAAATTTCGGGAAAAGGAAGGTGGCCCTGCGTCGGGGAAGACGGGACGCGCGCATTCAGGAAGGCGAGGAACTGGTGCCCGCGGGCTCATGGCCTGTGGTTAGGGCGGTGCGCAGCCTCTCTTTTTTGCTGGCCGACGATTAGGTAAACTGGCCGGTGGGTAGCGGCGCACAGTGTGCCCACATTGTAGAAACACACTCTAGGCCTGCTATTAGTTAGTAGTATAGTTTAAACTCGAGACGCCGGCCGATGGGAGGGGGCGCGGAAGAGAATGAGCACGTGAAAAAAAAGGAAGGAGGAAGCTCGGGGTCCACCCTTTTAAACGCCGCTAATTCGCGACCTAGCCAGGCGCCAGGCTCACCTCATTTCGTTCCTTCCCTGCTTTCGTCGTTTTTTCTCTTTTAGGGCGAACCCGCATCGAAATAAGACGTACTGGAGGGAAGAAAGAAGGAGTCGCGTTCTTTTCGAGCTACGTTCCCGAATTGCTCGACGATTTGCAGGTTGGTACTCGGTTTTTCCCCGGGGGGAAAGGCTGATTTATTTTCCTGATTTGCTACGGTCGATACCGTGGAGCTCTCGTTATCGACGGAGCGCGCTGTCGCGAGTTGACGCAGTTGCTTCACGTCGCCTGTGTCACCCTCGAATGCAGATTTGCCGTTCCGTGATGCGTTTGTGCCTCGGAGTAAGGGATTCCCCGGCGCTGTGGTACTTCGGGAAGCCCGCATCCGCCTGATGCTGCCATCTGAAGGTGCGCGCGGTAACAGGCAGATTGTCCTTTGAATTTGCGGTCGCGCGGAGATGACGCGATTTTGCGAGGATAGAACGGTACGAGATATCGGTATTTGCTTTCGAAGTATTATAAAGGGGAACTTAATGGGTCTGTATTTTATAATAATCGTGGGATTTGTTGGTTTCGGGCCAAGATTTTAACGAATATTTAATGTGGAATGTATTAGCGTATTATATGATTATGGATGGTGGAAAATAATAATAATAATAATAATAATAATAATAATAATAATAATAATAATAATAATAATAATAATTGTATACTTTTGTTAAATTGATATTTTTTTAACAGTTTATATATATTGATTTATATACTTACGAAATTTTGGGGGGGATATTGGACATATTGGATATTCTTTATTTATTAAGTATACTATGGATGATTTCATTCGTGTTTTGTTTAGGTTATTTGATGATAAAAAATAGATGGAGAAAATGGCTACTAGGTATAGAAACTAATGTACTCGCTATAATGTTATAATGCTATATTCATTTCCTAAAATAATATACTGCAAAATATGTACCACAATTTGAACAAAAGTAGATTAAAAAATTTATAAATTTATAGAAAGCTTAAAATACCATATGTTTCAAATATGAAATTTGTATTACATAAAATTTTAAGGGAAGCACGTGTTCATTCAAAATTTTAAGTGCTATAAATATATTTATATTTTCATTCTAAGTTCCGAATGATAATTGAAGCACACGTATCAAAAACGAGCTTCGTCAATTTTTTGAGTTTTTAATAAACAACACTATTTTTAATAATTAGAAATAAGATGTAAGTTACATAAAATTGTCATCTTAAAGAACGTTGTACTTTTTGAATGATAATACACGCAAAATTTATTGGCCGTATAAAACCGAACGAAAATATTAATATATTCTCCTTTCCTTTTACAAAATCAGTTAAATTCAACTTTCCAATTCTTTTTATTAATATTCACTCAAATTATATAATATTTTTAATTTACTTATTGTATTTATAATTTGCTTATTGACGAATAATTAATAATTACAATTATTCGTTACAATTATTAACGCAACAACATTATGAACAATTACGAATAATTAAATGTTCTTAACATTGCGATATATCAACAAACAACATCCAACAAATAATTACCCTACATACTACAATAACCCTAAATAAACTGAATAAATTCCAACACTAAATTTCTTTCCCCATTCATCCCTTCATCTCTATTCACCCTTTTCCAACGCCTTACATACACACACATCCACCCTCAGTTCCACACACATTCCTATACGCACATACACCCACACACCTCACTCATCAACACACACACATCCATATCGCTCATCCACCCACACACACATATATATATATGTACTCCACACACCAAGCACCCATCCACTCACACATACTCTCACTCACTCGCGCGCGCGCGCGCGCGCACACACACACACACAAACCATTACACCCGAAAAAGACCACCCTAGAAAATAAATCAAAATCAAGTTCCACATCTCTCCAATTT